>NC_090225.1:4225000-4305000 GCF_024489055.1 Chanodichthys erythropterus
CCTCTGGTATTTAACCACTCAAATGGGCCATTCTCTAGAGCCCGGCAGGACAAATTGGCCGGCCTGGAAGTCTTTGAGAGTCAGTCCAGCGCAAGGAGAAAAGAACAGGCCTGAAACACAAGGAACAGGCCCATAAAAATTCATCACTTTGACCTGGCTGACCTTCCAGCACTGGGGGTTTAGACACACCCAGAGAAACACACACACACACACACACACACACACACACACACACACACACACACACACACACACACACTCACATATACACACTCACTCTAACACACACACACAGATACGTTTCAAACTCTAGTGTGCTAGACAGCATTAAGGCATCTTATAAGACACTTAATTTAGTGGCAGTACATCACAACAAATCTTGTTACTTATGTATGGAAACTTGTTCCTGCAACGGAAATAAATAAAAAAAGTAATTGTGACTTTTCTCACAGTTGCAAGTTATAAAATGTGCATCTCACAATCCAGATTTTTTGTTTCTGTCACTGAATTAAAACTTAAATGTAGCTGCGACTTTTTATCTCAAAATTCAAAAGAAAACTGGTCCTTGCAATTCCAAATTTATATCTCACAATTAAATTTTTTTCTCTCACAATTGTGAGAGACTCAAGTTCTAAAGTCTGAATTGTGAGATATAAATTCCCTATTCTGAGTAAAAACAAAAAATCAGATTTGTGAGATAAAAAAAACTTACGAGAAATACGAGAAAAAAGTCAGAATTGTGAAATAATAATAAAAAAAACTCCATTCCTTTTTAATTTTATTCCATGGCAGAAACATGTTTTCATATACTTCTGAGTATTTCTGTCTCATTATCCAGTTAAATAATATCTAATAACCCTTAAAACCACATAAGCAACAATTTGTAAGATATTCAGACTAGTTTTCAGTGATTGTTTAATACAAGTGTATTCTGTCCGATTGATTCTTTCACTTTTAAGTTAAAAACATGTGAAAGTCATATTAGACCTGTATTAAAGGCACAATCACTAAAAACTATAATGAATATCACATTTAGTGTTGTTACTCTAGTTTTAACGATTATTAGATATTTAAACCAGAAAAATATTCCATAAAAACAGATTTTGTTGCTATGTACTGCCTAGTTCGCTGCAGACAGTGATGTTCTTCCTTAGTGTTTCTGTCTTGTTTTCCAGCACAAATATCTAAACTTTCTTAAATCAAGATACTGGAAAAGAAAAATGACTGAAGATATTAGTTTCTGAGAAAATAATCAAAATGTAGTGACTTCATGCTTAAAACAAAAACAAATATCTGCTAATGGAGTCAAAAAAAAAAAAAAAAAATCATACTGTTTCCCCTTTGAATTAAGGTTATTTTTCTGACTCCATTGGCAGATATTTTGTTCTTGTTTTAAACATAAACTCACTTCATTTTGAGACATTTTTCATAAAACAAGACTTAATATCTTCAGTCATTTTTCTTTTCCAGTAAATGAATCTTGATTTAAGAATTTTTAGATATTTGTGCTGGAAAACAAGACAGAAAACACTGAGGAAGAACATCCTTTTTTGCAAAGAAAATAGAGAAAAAAACTTATTAGTGAGGGTCCATTTGTGTGTGGATGTTGACTTATAAGACAGCAGACAGTGAAGCAGCTCATATCAGCTACAAAGATCTGATCATTATTGACAATAAATCTATTCAAAGATGAATACGAATTTGAATAGAGGTCCCGCCCCTTCCACACACACACACACACACACACACATTTGTTTTTGTGAATTGTGGGGACATTCCATAGGCGTAATGGTTTTATACTGTACAAACTGTATTTTCTCTCCCCCTACACTACCCCTACCCCTAAACCTACCCATCACAGGAAACTGTGCACACTTTTACTTTCTCACAAAAACTCATTCTGTATGATTTATAAGCCTTTTGAAAAGTGGGGACATGAGGTAAAGTCACCCTCTCCTTGTAATACCTCTGTCATACCCATGTCATTATACAAATTTGTGTCCTGATATGTCACAAAAATGCGCTCACACACACACACACACACACACACACACACACACACACACACACACACACACACACACACACACACACACACACACACACACACACACACACACACACACACACACACACACACACACACAATAGCTAAAGAAAAGGCTTCTTGACAGGACAGAGTGAGCAGATGCTTCATTGTGAGTGTGTGCTGTGTTAGTAATGGGTGTGTGTGTTCACTGGTTTAAGTGAGTTAAGGGATTCATTGTTTTACACATTCATCCACCTGTACACACACACACACACACACTCCTGCTGTTCATGCAGATCTCTGAAACCAGGCAGCACAGATGGTCAACAAACTGGTTAATGTCTGTTCAACCAAACCACCAGCGCTCAATGAATGAAGATCTCAAAATCATGTGACCTTGCTGAATTTACATCATCTAAAATACGTTCACATTGCAGCTGAATGAGGAAATCTGATTGTTCGTCATGGGATGCATCTTAATCCCAGTAAATCTGAGAACGTTCAGCAGCGATGTGTTACGCTACTTCTGTTTTACTAATATCAAGTAGAATTGATTGCTGTGAAATTATACATTTCATGTATTATATCTAACATCCGATGCCATTTAATCTGAATTAAATGACTTTTTACATATTGCAATGATTTTAAATGTTTATATTGCGGTTTTATCCCTGAAAAGAGACAGTGATGACCAAGTTTGAAATTAATACCCAACAAATGTGGGTGAAAATAAACCCTGTGGTGAGTTACACATACCAACTTACTAGCCAGTTTGGAGAATCATGATTCATTAATTCATGTTCTCCAACAAAAGCAAAACAAAGCATAACGGGTGAGAAGCACCACATCTTTAAAACTATTGTCTTTAATTTATTTTATTTTTTTTAAGTTAAAAAAAAAATGGATAGTCCACTTTAGACATTCTACTGTTATAAGTATATTTGCAACTACAAGTCAACTTATTTTACTAACTTGAACCTGACAGTCTACTAATACTCTAGTGAGAGCGAAGCCCCGTTCACACCGCCAGCGACAAGCAGCGGTGATCCATGATGCATGGAAAAGAAACTGTCGGCAGTCTTGTGAGTTTGATACATACATTTTGTGTAGACCTTTGATATGATGCTGTGAGCAGTTCAGCACTGCTGCAGTTCATATTACAGTTTCCCCTGCAATGTGTTGATTATTAGGGACAAGAAAATTGATTTTTTGTGAAATTCGAATGACGTTTTAATACAGTATGACAGTATGAGTGTTTAATCAGTTGGTTAATCTAGTTAATGATTTAATGCATCATTTGTGATTGCATTTTCTATAGATATGATCAGACATGCAGTCTACCAATGATATTAGAGCGACAGCACTAGGAACGCCCACAAGTGACTTCACAGTACAGAGACTAGCGACATGCAGCGAAAAAGTCGCTGGAGGTGTGAACGGGGCTTTAGTTGACATGTAGTTACAAAGTGGACCATCAAAATAAAGTGTAATCATAAGTAGAATAGGCAAGGCGTAGGACATACAGCGTAAGCTTTTTGAAGAATACAGAAAGCAGAAGCATGTGCAAGGCGATAATTTGTGTTTATAAAGCATATACAGTTGTATTTTTTTCAAAAATGACCAATCGTTTCACTAGATAAGACCCTTATTCCTCGTCTGGTGTCGTTTAAAGTCCTTTGAAGCTGCACTGAAAATGTAATTTTGACCTTCAACTGTCTGGAGGCCATTGAAGTCCACTATGTGGAGAATAATCCTGGAATGTTTTCATCAAAAACCTTCATTTCTTTTCGGCTGAAGAAAGAAGGACATGAACATCTTGGATGACATGGGGGTGAGTAAATTATCAGGAAAAGTTTATTTGAAAGTGGACTAATCCTGAAGTGGCTATGTCATTTATGGTTCATAATCTGGTTTATTCCTGGTATTTTTGCTTTGGCTAGTAGAACTTCTGAATGGACTGTAACTTAAGGTTGAAACCAAATTGGTCTTCAAATGCTGGTGATGACTATAAACTAAAATGTGTTGTTCTCACTTGAAGTCTGAAGTGTATACAGACACGCTTTCACATTAACGGAGAATCCAAAGCCTCCACAGATGATCCGACACACGCTTCTCTCGCTCAGGCTCAAATCACTCCATGGGTCAATTAAGCAGAGATTAGCGCTTTCCTTTTAACGAGTGTCTGAGCAGAGTTCATTACCGACAATCAATGAAGTTCAACAAGCAACAATTAATTAGACGCTACTGCGACCGACAGACTCTCAGTACGACCACAAAATCAACACATTGATGCTTCGCTTTAAACACGTGCTAAAATGAAACAAATAAAATCACAGTTAGTCTAGCGTTTGACACATTCATACAACACAGTCAAACTGAAGAGAAGTGAAGCACACTTGATCGTCAAACTATCTGTGAGATAGAAAGATTGAGCAAAGAACAAGCCTGAATAAACTTTCATTCTTCACAGAACACCTTTTTTAGCCTATTCAATGAAAGTCATGTTGCTCTTCAAAACATCATACAGGTTTCACTGTAAAAAGCAAAAAAAACAAAAAAAAAAACAAGAAACAAGAACAAATATCTGCCAATGGAGTCAGAAATATAATCTTGTTTTCCCTTTAAATTAAGATATATTTTTTTACCCCTTTGGTAGATATTTGTTCTTGCTTTAAGCGTAAAGTCACTTCAATTTTGTGCTACAATTTGCTACATTTGGCTTCTCCAGTAAATGTATCTTGATTTAGGAATGTTCAGATATCTGCATTGGAAAAGACAAAAGTAAGAATATTATTTTTGCATTGCTGAATGACATGATGGTGAATAAATAATGACAGAATGATCATTTTTGGGTGAACTAAACTTTTGAGACTAAACAAGATTTTAAATGATTCGTAAATACCTGTTTTACTCAGAATCATATGAGGAAAAAGGCAAAGGAAAAAGTACTATCTAATCAATAATTTACAAAGATAAGAGTCAGTAGATCAATCTGAAGCACTCAGTGACACTCAGAGAACTCTTAATCATGTAAAGAGCTGCGTTCGTTCATTAGAGAGTTTCTACAGAGAAAACATACAGTGCTTGAGCTGAAGTGTGTCTCAGTGAGATGAAGCTCTCTGACCGACTGTGTTTTTATGATGCTGCTTTTCTGTGTTACAGTTTGAAAGGCGCCGCTACAATAGACCAGAAAACAATGACCGATGCTTCATTCACACTAACAGCCTTTAATTTATCTGCAGCATTTCACTGAAATGATCCGCCTCCTTCCACCAAGAGTGATCCAGGACGGGGGTGGAGAGAGAGACAGAGAGAGATTTGAGTGAATCTCATGAAAATAAGTCCTGGTCACATTTTACCCAAAAAGCAAATGAAAAAAAGGAGAAAAATGGGTATTTATTAGGGGTGTGACGAGATCTCTTCAAGGTGAAAAGCTGTCTCGTGATATTGGCATGACAGAGTGTGATGGTGAAATTACGATAGGATATGCCTCTGCTACATTTACATTACG
The DNA here is from genome assembly GCF_024489055.1 of Chanodichthys erythropterus. Taxonomy (NCBI): domain Eukaryota; kingdom Metazoa; phylum Chordata; class Actinopteri; order Cypriniformes; family Xenocyprididae; genus Chanodichthys; species Chanodichthys erythropterus. Next base: position 4,230,541 of record NC_090225.1, read on the forward strand.
CCTCCACTGTTGTTTTGCTTTTTATAGACATAAAAACCAGTTGGATAACAGTCGCTTCTATCCCATTCAGCTCATCAAACACGAGCTACAGAGTCGTAGTGCAGCAGAAATCAGAGTTCACTGATCACGTTACAAGAGTAAGTGACGAGATGACTGACAAGACCATGGCAAAGGGATTCGTTCCAGAACAGATCCTGACAAATGTCTTATCTTGTAGAATGATAACTGTAAAAGAAATACTGTGTAAAAATCGTGTCTCGTGAAATCAATCTCATAAATCATTACCATTGGTCACCCTTTACTTCTGTGGGTTTTGCAAATATTTAACCAATGAAAAGTATTAAAAAGAGCTTGTGACTAAAGCTCATAACTCCATTGGATCCTCAAGCTGTCGGTCAAACCTCATAACTCCATCCGCCTCTATCATGAATGAAGTGCCACACACAGTTTGGAGAGTCTCTGCTTGTTTGCAATGCAAGGATAAATAAAGAACTGGTTGTTTGAATAAGTACAGCATTTTTTTACTCAAGAAACACTATATATACACTGTCCAGCCAAAAAAAAAAAAAACAGTAAAATACAGTGACTTTTTTTTTGGGCCAGGCAATGTATCCTGTTCGGCTTCCTGCTTTTTTGGTGTCTATGGATGGATCATTGCATGTTATATGTTTGGCAAGAGTTATTTTAACCCTAAAAGATGGAGTGTGCAGAGAATGAAAATAAATGTTATGATGTTGTTTCCAATTTTAGTCAAGATCTTGTATTGACAATGCAAGAGGTGAGCGCTCTGTAAAGTCTCCTCCAGCACATCCCAAAGACTTAAGGCTGATTTACACTTCTGCGTCAAGTGTACGGTGTAGCTACGGCATAGGCTGTGTGTAGCACGTGTAGCCTATGACGTAGCCTGATGTGCACCTCTTCAAAAATGTAACAACGCGTCAATTCTATGCAAACCGCAAGTGCTGTGATTGGTCTGCTAGAACCCCTCCCTCAGGTCAAATAACTGGCGCGGAGCAATCAGAGAAGAGCGAGTGCTTTCAACTTCCATAGGAATGAAAAACACTGTTTCAGGGGACACATTCAGTCAAAGTGCAACAGAAGTCTTACCTATTTGCCGCTTCTCTGCCGCTTCTATTTGTAAGCTTCTCTGACAACGTACATGACAAGCTTCTTCTTTGGCTTTTGCCTTGATACTCAACACGACTGCAGACACTGCCTACAAGTGGTCTGCATGCACGTCGACGGAGACAACGACGCCGAAGTATAAATGAAAACAGACACATAGCCTACGGCACAGAGGCTCTGGTGTAGGTCCGACGCAGAAGTATAAATCAGCCTTTACAGTGAGGTTAAGGTCAGGACTCAAGAGGTGCCAATTCATGTGTGAAAATGATTCTTCATGCTCTCTGAAACATTCTTTTAACTCTGATGAATACTGGGATTGTCATCTGGGAATATGATCATGATACATCCCCTGACATGGTTGTTTAAGAAATGAAAAGCTACACAGTCAATCGGTTAAAAGAACCGTTGCCAAACATATAGCATGCTTGAAACAAAATAATTACAGTAATATATATATATCTCAGTGGCGTGCAGTGGTGTTCTGGCACATTTTTTTTATGAATCAATGTAAATTAATGTGCATTACTCTTAACGCTGACACCTCTTCCTTGTTAAATGAACATTACTTTACAGTACTTCAAAAACAGAAAAAAAGAAACCAAACACAATTCTATTTTGTAATTTTACATTAACAATGTAATGTTCTATTTATCAAAACCAAGTCATCTCATCAAGTTAGTGTTTTAAGCATTTCTACATTCATTCCAAAATAATAACTAAAGGCAATAATAATTTAAACAATATATTTTATTAGTATATTGCGGTTTTTCTTTTTAATTGTCAACCTAGGATATTTTGGATCATCAGTCATGCTCCATTAACACCGTCTGTCACAGACACAAATTGTATTTTTAATTTCACCAAACTGATTGCACTAAAAACCCAGCAGTCATCATGCTTTAAGTCCATTTCAAGTTTGATTTTGACGTGACAAAGCAGTGATATCTAACTGTGATCTGTTTACTTACTTCTCAATTAGTCTTCCGATTGACGGCATCATTTGTTCAGTTAAACCTACGCGCGGAACGCACACGTCAACAAGAGGCGGGATTTATCACAATCATATCCAATCATAACCAATTTCATCCAATCATAGTGCGATGGAGACATTGCCTCCTCTCACGTGACTTTCCCCCATTCATTCTCAATTACCCCCCATAAAACCCACCGCACGCCGGGGGTCTGATGATTTTCTATGGTTTTGTATGGGAGCAAAGGGAGGCCTGACTCCATAGACTGTAAAGCATGACTCCTGCTGTAACTTTACCTGCGGTTGTCGCTGTTGGGCAGTGTTCCTTAAGAAATACGCGTGACTTGCGCTCTTTTTAATGTCATAATTTGTACTATTTGTGTTGTTTTATATGTAATATGGATTATTTTCTCATTCTATTTTTTTGAGGAGGCACTGCCTCCACTGCCTACTCGGAGGAAACGCCCCTGATATATATGTATATATATATATATGTGCATACACACACACACACACACACACACATAAGGCTAATGTTTTATGCATTTGAGGAGTGGAGAAGAGTGTTTTAGTCTAGCATTCGTCGAGTCACAGCCAGAACTGTCTCAAATGACAGAAAAAACTGAGCACCAACATATAGCTACAGTAAACTTAATAATCTGTACGTTAATGAAATCTGCCTCAGATGTGGCCATTCTCATGTGTGTGTTTTTTTTTTTGGAATTACAGCAATGAGAATTCAATGTTTTTGCATTGCAGATATTCAGAGTTTGGGGGTCAAATGTAAAATGTGTTTAATTTTTTTCAACTAGGCTTCATTTTCTTGATGCAAAATATAATTTCTTATTCGGTCCTGATGATTTTGAGGTGGAATATGACCAGAACATTTTCTTTTGTCAGAAAAAAGCGAGAACAAAGTGCTTGAGGGTGATTCAGACAGACGGGTGTTTATGGTGATGTTAGCTGGAGTCCCGCTCTGGTTTTCTGGGTGGGCTTTGTCATCCAGTTTTGACCAATTTTTCATGGCCGTCCCTCTAGCTGTGACCCCTTTATGAAGCTGACAGGCCAGAGCTGAGAAACATGCTGTCGCTCTGATAGCATGAAATCAGGAACAAAAGACTCCCAGGAAGAGGGGCGACGTGTCGCAGGAAGACACGCTGAGCAGAGCCGCTCTCTCTCAGCTGGTGAAGCTCTATCAGCACATTCTGTGGCTAAATGTTCATAAACACAGAAAATAATTTCAACTCGGCCCTTGGTTTGTTACTTTATAGCAAAAACCACATTTACAGTAACACACTCACAAAGGAAATGAACAAGCAGTGTTTCAGAGGGTTTAACAGCAGAAATGTGAAGCCTTGTTGAAGACAACCTATTCTGCTGTCTTTAGTGTGTAATGTTGAGCATGAAAAATGTTTCAAAAGTCCCTCCAACGGGAGTTATTCTCTATATCAGTGTCACTGTTTCTGAACTTCCTGAAACGCCTCCATTATAGTCTTGAGTTTTCTTCCGGGAACGAACACGTCACAATATTCCTAATTTAAATAATTCCTGCCCACGGCATATGCAGAATAACGGAGCGGGGCCTGGTTGAGTTAGTAGTGTGTTGAAACTGGCGGTTATGGTAAGGGGCGGGACATTTCCCAAATACGCTCGAAATTGAAGGCTATATGCTGTTAAAGCATTTACATGAATTATTAAGAAAACATTCTTTAAGATGTAAAGTTGGTTATATGTTACACATTATAAAAACATCAAGACAGCATTTGTCAAAGACAATGATCTAGAACGTTTACATCTATCAACAATTAAAAAAACAGCACAGAAGGGATACATTTCTGAGGATATTAATGGACACTAATGCTGTTGATAGAGCTGAACTACATTGTTGTAAATAAAGATTATTGAAGTATGTTTTAAAAAAGAAAATCCTATTTTGGTTTTTCAACCTTAGAATTTCACTTTTAAGTGTTGCTTGCCATTTCTTTGCAATTGTTTGTGAAATTTACTAGTTATTTTCTACACCAAATGTTTTTAAACTCATTCCCTCCCTGTCTCTCTCTCTCTTTTTGCACACAGACAGATGTTGATGTTTTTGCATCTTCTTCAGCCTCATGAAACATGAAGTAAATATTGGTTTCATCCGGCTCTAAAACAAAAGCCCGGCCTCTTCCTCCGAGGATCAGCTGATACAGATAAATCACATGAGGAATTAAAGACGAGAGGCCATGAATCCTCAATGTGCCACTTAATGGCTCTCTTAAATATGATGGGCGAGCAGCAGGACGCTTGTGAACGAGGGGCCGGCCGTGTTTAATGTCAGTCAGAGAGAGGAGCCCAAATGCCAGCGCTGACATGAGCTCCAGCACAATGAAACACGGACAACAGGGAATAGAAAACATCCCGGCGGATCAGAGCTGCTGAACAGCTTCATAGGATTAATGTTACGAGACATGTGAAACAAAGGCCTGACGACAACAACTCTGATGCAACTACATGTCGCAACAGTATAAAACATCAGCAAAATAAACTAAATAAAAAAAATAATAAGGTAGAGTGTAATGTAACGTACATTATGTAACATGTAAATGTGATGCTGCTAAAAAAATAAAACATATATAATATATAACGTACAACAAATTAAAATATAAAATAATATATAATAAAAATGTATAAAATAAAGAATAAAATACAAAATAAACAAAATAAAATATAAAATAAAAAAAATTCAATATACAAAGTAAAATAAAAAAATAATTCAACATAATATAAAAAAGTAAAATAAACTAATCTAAAACAAATTAAATAAAAATAATTAAAATAGAATAAATAGAATAAAATAAACAGAATAACAGTATAAAATAAAAAAGAAACTAAATGTTTGCACAAAAATGCATATAAAAAGAAAAAAGAAATGATGAGCTATTCAAACTTTAAAATAGATTAAAAATAAAATAAGATAAAAAGCAAAAAAAATCTAAAAATTAAATAAATATAATATAATATAATATAAAAAAGTAAAATGAAATAAAAATAAAAAAAGAATACAAAATAAATATAAGATAAAAGTAAAAACAAAACAAAAATATAAAACAAATAAACAATAAAATAAATATAAAATGAAAAAGTAAAAAAAAAATTATATAACAAAAAGGAAAGTAATAGAAGTAACAGAAATAATATGAGCCATTCAAACTTTGTATATCAGAAGCTGTATCATCTCAAAAATGAGCTCTGAATATCCACCAACTGGAGTGTGGTGCACAAGGAGACACTAGAAGGACACTCCTGACAGACACTCTGAATGGATTCATGATGCCGTAAGGGCAGATCTCTAGACTCCGTCCCTGTGATGTCTGTGCCAGGCGAAGCCCTCGCTCCCGTCGCTGGCGTTCCCGCTCCAGCTGTGCCAACATCAGCCCCAGGGACGCGACACAATGGGCCGAGGCCTTACGGAGCGCGCTCAAACGGCCTGTTGTTAATGAGGCTGTGAGAGGAACAGCCTGTGGCTGTTCTTCATTCTCTCTGTTTTAATTAGGCTCTGATTAAAGGCATGTCGCTCACTCGCGATGTGTGACGCTCTTTGTTAGCGCTTTTAAAAACACGCGGGAGGGACAGAAGGAGAAAAGAGGTGTTTGTCCATACAACGAGGCCATCAGAGATCATGTGGGTTTATCTGGACCAAAACACTGAACGATGAGGCTTATTGTGGTGAAGAAATGAACACATCATTACGTAACTCTTCCTGATGAACTACAGCACAAACAATGACAGAAAACAACAAGAAACACAAACAAAACACTAACGGTCCAAAATTGGGGTTGGTAAGATTTGTTCATGTTTTAAAAAGAAAAGTCTGCATTTATTTGATCAAAAATACAGTAAAAAATGATTATATCCATCCATCCGTCCATCTGTCTATACATCTATCCATCCATTCATCCGTCCGTCCGTTTATACATCTATCCGTCCATCCATCAGTCCGTCTGTCTATCCATTTATTCGTCTATCTGTTCATACATACATCCATTCATCTATCCATCTACCCGTCCATCCGTCTATCCATCCATCAGTTTATTCGTCCATCCATCCATGGATTCGTCAGTCCGTCCGTCCGTCCATCTATCAGTCTATTCGTCTATCTGTCCATACATCCATCCGTCCACCCATCCATTTATTCGTCCATCCATTTACTGTCCCTCTATCGATCCATCCATCAGTCTATTCGTCTATCTGTCCATCCATCCATCTGTCCATCCATCCATCGTTTATTCGTCTGTTTATTCATCTATCTATCCATCCATACATCCATCCATTCGTCTGTCCATCTGTCCATCTGTCTATCCGTCCATGGATCCATCCATTCCATCTTTTTATTCATCCATCCATCTTTCCATTCCTCCATCCATGCTTTCATTCATCCATTCCTCTATCCATCTATCCATCTATCTATCCATCTATCCATCTATCCATCTATCTGTCCGTCCATCCATCCATCCATCCATCCATCCTCTATTTATCCATCTATGGTGACACCACCAAAGTACTTTTCTGTAAGGGATATATGTGGTATATTCTCCTCTGAAGTGAATTATTTTAATCAATTTATACTCAAGTCATTTGGTTAATTTTGATACAAAAGAGCAATTACAGCAGGCCGTGTGAGTTTATAGTGTGCGCCGTGAGCCGTTCCCTTCTGACGCTGTTGGATCGACATCAGATGTGTGTAAACACGCAGATGTGTTTGCTTGTGTGTGAATATACACTTGTGCGTGTGTGTATTTTCATGGTTGGTTAGACAGCGGCCGTCAGGGTCTCTCTATCTGTCCCATGAAACGGAGGACCACTGACTAATGGATGGATGTGTCCCAAAATTAATTAGCCTGACTAATGTAGTGTGTACTTAATGCCACTGCTGCCTTTGATTTATGATGGGCCAAATGCACAAACACTGTATGAAATGGAGCTTTATTGTGTAAGAATGAATTGACACACACACACACACACACACGCAGACGGCTGCAAGGTCTCTATCCACCACAGATTCTGCCATGTGTGCATGTACACAAGCGCATATGGACAAACACGCAAGCCAGCACGTGCACGCGCACACACACACACACACACAGGTTTGTTTTGCTATCTTAGTGAGGACATTTCAAAGACGTAATGGTTTTTATACTGTACAAACTGTACATTCTGTCCCCTTACACTAACCCTACACCTAAACCTACCCATCACAGGAAACTGTCTGCATTTTTACATTTTTAATAAAACATTGTTTAGTATGTTTTTAAAGCTATTTTAAATACGAGGACTCATGAAATGTCTTCATAAAACATGTTTGCATCATAATACCAGTGTATTACCCATGTCATTATACAAATTGGTGTCCTCATAAATCATGAAAACAAGCACACCAAACACACACACACCTACCTAGCATAGCATAACGGCAAATGTGATCAAGAAAATCTGATCAAGAAAGTGTCATAATTAACACAGATAACCTAAACATGAAACATAACATAAAAACAAACAACATAATATAAAATATAAAAACATAAAATGACAACATAACACAAAAAAACAAAATATAACATAAAAACAACATAACTACAAAACAACAAACCAAACAACAAAAAGATCAAATAAAAGATAAATAACATAAAACAAAACATGACAACAAAGCATAACACAAAACACAATAAATATCATAACATAAAACATCATTAAAAAAAACAAAAACAAAAAAAAAAAAAAAAAAAAACATACAACAACTACAGAAAACATAACATGCATTTCCAATTGTGGCTGATCACAGACGTCCTCGAAGCATAGCTTAGTTTTATAGTTTTTGTCTATTTCTGTGTAAAAACAAACTGATCTGACACTAACACATGGCCATCAATTAGAAAGCTCTTCAAATGTTGAAAAATGAAAGTTTTATGAGCCTCTGACTGCTCATTAATGAGCAGTTTACATCGCTCATTTACAGCGAGGGCTCGCTCGCGGCCCCACCTTTAATTTCATGCCGCTCGGCCCTCAGAAAGACAGAGGACAAAAGAAGAAGAGATTGATGTTTACATGCGCCGCCCCACACAGGAGCCCAGCGCCGCAGATAGGGGGCGTCGGAGCGAGCGTGTCCTCGTCCGCGCATGAACCCAGCGAATTCACTCCAATTAAAACCAGCACAAGTTATGTCACGGGCTCAGTAGATCAAGTCAGTAATTAACCCCCCCGTCGGCCCCTATCAATCCTGAGATTGGAACGGCCGCCATTTTCCCACAAATTAAATTTACATTCTATTAAGTTTAATTAGGAGGGATTTTAAATATACTAGAGTCCCGGCGCACGGCCACGCCGCTGTCACTACACAAACTGATTCACTACAGGCAGAGCCCTGAGGTCCCGTCCCATCCCAGCATGCACCTCTGCCACAGCGGGGTCGAACGGAGCCCACGGCACACAGGTGGTCACCTCACATCTCTCTCACATATATACAGTCTCCCTGTGTCACGGATTTCATCATGTTCTGATACCTTCACGTCATTTTCTCTGATTAGTTCAATTAGAGACACTAAAATATGTATCCTGAGACTCTATGACCTTCAATTCAACCTTGTTAAAAGAAAATACACTGCAAAAAAAATAATAATAATAATAATTTTCTTGTTAAAACATCTGTAATTAGTACCAAGTACCAATTTATGCATTATATCTTTAAGTATGTACTGTATAAAATGTCTTCAATTATAAAAAAGTATACATAAATAACTATCTTAAAGTAAACTAGTATAAATAGATAAACATATACGTAAATATATTTTAGATATAAATTTATACTATTTTATGTTTAAAAAGATATTTTAACTATATTTTTATTTTTACTTTTTAATAATTAAATACATTTTATACTTAAAATATTTTTAAGCATATGTAGAACCTTTAAGTATAAGACATCTTTATAAAAAAGTATGAATAAATATATACTTAAACTATCTTTAAGTGTAAACTAGTATAAAAATATAAATATGAAAATATGAAATAAATATTTATATACTTTCAATTTTTTTAGGTAAATATTTATACAACGTCATACTTAAAGATGTTTTACACTTAACAGTCCTTAATTAAATACGTTTTAAGTATAAAATATCTTTATAAAAAAGCATAAATAAATAAATATATACTTAAAATATCCAAGTATAAATATATACTTAAATATATATATTTAAGTACATATAGTGTCTTTAAGTGTATATGTTTTATACACTAAATATTTTTTAAAAAAGGTATTAATAAATAAATGTAAAATATCTAAGTGTAAACTAGTATGAACAAATATATATTTAAAATCTCTTTAATTATAAACAAGTTAAAAACTTTAAAAGTTTGAAAAAAATTTGAATAAAACTTGTGAAAGAATTAGTCAGTGCTGTCAGGCAAAATACACAATCATTAACGAATGCTTCATCAGATGCACATTTGAATAAACTGGTGTGAATAAGCGTGTCTGTGTGCACTAGTGTAAATCAATCTCTAGTTAAACTGCAGGAAAAAAAAAAAAAAAAAATCAATGCAGCGGCGCAATCTGAGCCGAGCTCGGACCGAACACTAATTGTGCGGCTGACATTAATTGTCATTAAAGTGTTGAACTAGTTCCTCACTGCCAGACCAACACACACACACACATACAAATACACACTCAAGGCTACCTTGTTTATGTGCACACTTTACTGCACACACACACATCTCTAAATCATATGTCTATAAGAGCAGTGGATCTATTTTAACGAGTGCTGGCAAGTGGTGACATCATACAGGCGGCTGCATGCGAGCGCCAGCCTTCAGGAACAGGTAAAACAACTCACATAAACCAGATTTTACTAGTCCAGAGTTTATTTGTGTGTGTGTGTGTGTGTGTTTGTGTGTGTGTGTGTGTGTGTGTGTGTGAGTATTCAGAGGTTACATCCACTGACCTCACGCGCACACACACACACACAGTCAGCATCTCAATTATCCTTCAGCAGGTAATGAATTGTACTTTAGCGTTTCCGTCAGGAACAGCACATAAACCCAGAATGCCCCATGGGAAAAAGGGTTTCAAAATTAAACACCCTATTAAATGAAATAAACTATTATTTACATTAAACTCAAAGTGCATTTTTACAGATGCACAAACTGAAAGCATTAATCCAGCAGATGATATGTTTATTAGACACTGGCCTTAACTGAACCTCAAGGTCAGAAAAAACTCTGCAATCAGGATCACAGAAAAAAATATTTATTTAATTAAATAAAATGTAATTTAAATATTTCATTATTATATTAAAATACTATTAAATTACATACTAATATTAAATATATTACTTAAATACAATAAAATTGTAATATATTATAATACTATTTTATTGTATTTAATCATTTTTAAAATAATTTCTATTATTATTTGTAATAAATGTCATTAGTGATGGATGGATGGATGGATGGATGGATGGATGGATGGATGGATGGATGGATGGATGGATGGATGGATGGATGGATGGATGGATGGATGGATGGATGGATGGATGGATGGATGGATGGAACCACAGAATGATGCAATAATAGAACGATAGAACGATAGATAGAACGATAGATAAATAAATAGAACGATAGATAGAACGATAGATAGAACGATAGATAGAACGATAGATAGATAGATAGATAGATAGATAGATAGATAGATAGATAGATAGAACGATAGATAGATAGATAGATAGATAGATAGATAGATAGATAGATAGATAGAACGAACAAACAAACGAACAAGTGAACAATAGATAGAAAGAGAGAACGAGTGTGCAAACGAACGAACAAACGATAGAACCATAGAACGACAGAACGATACATACATCCATAGAACAATATAGATAGATAGATAGATAGATAGATAGATAGATAGATAGATAGATAGATAGATAAATAGATAGATAGATAGATAGGTAGGTAGGTAGATAGATAGATAGATAGATAGATAAATAGATAGATAGATAGATAGATAGATAGATAGATAGATAGATAGATAGATAGATAGATAGATAGATAGATAGATAGATAGATAGATAGATAGATAGATAGATAGATGGAACGAACAAACAAACGAACAAGCGAACAATAGATAGAAAGAGAGAACAAGTGAGCAAACGAACGAACAAACGATAGAACCATAGAATGACAGAACGATACATACATCCATAGAACAATATAGATAGATAGATAGATAGATAGATAGATAGATAGATAGATAGATAGATAGATAGATAGATAGATAGATAGATAGATAGATGGAACGAACAAACAAACGAACAAGCGAACAATAGATAGAAAGAGAGAACAAGTGAGCAAACGAACGAACAAACGATAGAACCATAGAACGACAGAACGATACATACATCCATAGAACAATATAGATAGATAGATAGATAACTAGATAGATAGATAGGTAGAACGATAGATAGATAGATAGATAGATAGATAGATAGATAGATAGATAGATAGATAGATAGATAGATAGATAGATAGATAGATAGATAGATAGATAGATAGATAGATAGATAGATAGATAGATAGATAGATAGATAGATAGAATGATAGAACGAACAACAGAACGAACGAACAAAATTGTAAATTTTATACTATATCAAACATATAAAGATTATACAAAAAAACTTGATGCACAGATACACACTAATCAAACTATTGAAAAAGTCCTATGTCATGTGACGTGCTGAATGCTGAAGGTTTGGAAGTCTGATCATCGAGGCTCTTTTCAGAGCCACACCACACAGGATGAAACCCGTCCTGCATCATTAGAGCTCAAGCAGCAATTCAGCAGCACAACAATTCAACGAGCACCTCCTTCCTGTCACCCCCAACCAACAACACACAGGACCTGAGTGAGAACAATGAGCCGCGTCTCACACACAGGAGGATTCAGCGCGGTTCTGCTGAGGTGGTTTACGGCCCTCAGATATACGACTCATTAGGGTCCTCAGGGGCCCAGCTGTGTTTGCCGAGCGGCCCTCCACGAGCATTGTTATGTGAGGAGGCTTTTCTCTGGCCTCTCACTCACACTCACACTCATTGTGTGCTAATGATGCCTTTTAAAACACAACTCAGAGCGTGAGGACCCTTCAGCGGGGTCTGTGAGGACATGAGATACGCAACACACTCTCATTATCATCTAAAGATAGCATGTGAAACATATTACTCAATTCATAGTTTTCATGTGACGTCACGCCCTTATAGGAGGGCTTTCCTCCATTGGCCACCTGTCAATTTTAACAAGTTTGTACTGAGTACTAATGTGATAAGACAGTGATATTAAAAGACTAAATTCAAAACACAGCTTATTGATGATGCATACTATATACAGGCGAGCAGATGAATCAGAATATAAGTGCAATGCACAGTTTCTCGTTAAGTGTTTTCGCAGGTTGCATTCATCTGCTCACCTGTATATAGTATACATCATCTATACAGCATTTACTGAATTAGATCTTTAATTATCACTGTTTTAATACATTAAGGCACTTTCTAAGTGTAGAATGTCCCACTGTTTTTAGTGATCGAAATACTGCAGCAGGTGCTATATATCGATCAAGAGTGCAAAACTTGCATTTTGCTCACATATTTTGTTTTAATTCTGTTGAGAGGTGATTTGAAGTGTTTATAATTTTTTTTAAGTATTTTTAAATAATCTATATTGTTTTTAAATATATATTTTTAAAACTTTTAATATTTATTTAAATAATCTATTTCATTAGCATTGCAAAACACTTGTCACAATATAAAATGTATATATACACACATATATATAATCACACACACACATATATATACACATACATATATATATATATATATATATATATATACACATACATACATATATATATATATATATATACACATACATACATATATATATATATATATATACACATATATATATATATATATATATATATATATATATATATATATATATATATATATATATATATATATATATATATATATATATATATATATATATATATATATATATATATATATATATAAAGATAATGTATTATTAGAATAAAATGGCAAACACTGATCTCATTTAAGTGCAAAAAAAATACTATATCATAAACAAAGATTCTAAACTTTCCAGTTTGGAAAAAAAAAATAGAATATAGACAATATATATATACAATATATACAGAGAATATATACAATATATATATTATATTTAAAAGGTTTTATTTTTTGCAAGATAATATAATATTAGAATAAAATGCAAACACTCTGATTTCATTTAAGTGCAGAAAAATACTTTATCGTAAATAAAGATTCAAACTCCAAACTTTCCAGTTTGCGTTCAAATTCAACTTGTCATTTCATTTTCATTCATACAGTGTTACAAATCAAGCTGCACCTTCTAGAGATGTGAAACAACAACACGGATGAATGATTTTCTAAAGAAAGTATGTGAAACACAATGCAATAGTAAAAGTTTCAAATAGTAGCATGCAACCAGTGTTGTCACATGACCTCAGTACAGGCATGTTATTTTGTGTCAAAATGTTTTAACTTGTAAGTCAAGGTGATGTTTTTTTTTAGCACAATGCATTGTGGGACACAATTTATTTTAGGGTACTCAAGTGGTGTGTTCAGTTGCACATTTCAGCAAATGCAGTAGGTCACACAAGTATCCTATATGCTACACTTCAAAGATAATATGAGCAGTATGGTAGTAATCAACAGCGCTGTCACATGACTTCACATGCATGTTCAATTATCTTGGAAATAAAAACTTTTTAACTCTTAAAAGTAAATGTTGTACAGTGTGTTCTGTTGCACGTTTTAGCAAATTTAGTGGGTCACATATTTCGGTATACTTCTAAAAGTATGATAGAACACTGTTGTGAACACGGCCAGAGTATGAGAGACCGTTTCATGCTTGTGTGAGACACTGTGAGTGTTTGACTGACCTCAATGACCTGCTTGGAGTCCAACCTGAAGTTAAAGTCACCGAAGACGAAATACGGCAGTCGCTCGAACCGCTGATCCGTGATCCTGCAGAGAGATTGAGACACACACAGAGTCAGACATGATCTGTACAGCAGCCCCACCTAGTGGACGAGTGTGCGTGAGTGAGAGAATGACAGATGATTGACAGCTGATCGGCAGTGATGTTACACTGAATCACTAATGACAATGTTTCTGGGTCGTATTGCTCGAGTGCGTTTTCCGCTGCGCTCACTCTCAAATCCCACGGGACGATTCATGAAGTGCAGAACTCAAGAGGTCTCAGCAACGTCTCTCTGGCCGCTTAAAAAAATGCACCTTAAACGAGGGATAATTAACTCCCCATAGCAAATAATTTACTTGAGAGAGTGATGAAGAATTAGAGCTGGAGTGTATGTGTGTGGATTAATGGAAAGAGGATGCTAGGCCGGCTAATCGCCGGGATAAATCTCAGCTCACTCCCAACACCTAATAACAATGTATTTATGGCCCCGTAAAAGAGAAGCCTCTCTGCCTGCGGCCACGCTCATAAAACACACACTTTTACATCTCTGAAGCTTCATTGGCACTCAAGCTCTCGGCACAACTCTCGGGATCAGCTCGACATGATCTCAAACGAGTAAAACAGAAATGATGAGATCTGATTTCTTCAGTCCTATCCGAGGCCTGCTCACAGTCACAACACACAAGCATTTCTAACCCTAACAACACAGTAACCATTCAGAACACGCTAGATAATATAGATGTCTTTACTACCTTTCTGGGCCTTGAAAGTGATCATTAAATTGCTGTCTATGGAGGGGTCAGAGAGCTCTCACATTTCATCAAAGTATCTTAATTTGTGTTCTGAAGATGAACGAAGGTCTTACGGGTGTGGAACGACATGAGGTTTACAGAGTTCAAAAATCGAGTTGGACATATGACAGTGTATTTTTGTGCCAAATACACTCCTTCAGGGTTCGTATAAGTTTTGTAACGTTTTTTTTGTGTGTGGCCCTGTATGACATCATAAAGGGCGGAATTCCTTGTATGGGCACTTCTCCCAGAAGAGAAACAATTAACTTTAGATCTTCACCAAGGGCAAGATGTAGAAGACTCTGTGAGACAGCAAGTCACTTCACTTTAGGGAGAAGATGACATCTCCCAACCACCAGTCACTACAGCCATAGGCTAGACTGGGATATTCACAGTTTTAAAGGTGCCATAGAACGTCTTTTCAAAAGATGTAATATAAGTCTAAGGTGTCCCCTGAATGTGTCTGTGAAGTTTTATTAATTTTTGGGGCATCATTAACTATGCACTGATTCAGGCTGCAGCCCCTTTAAATCAATCGCTCCCTGCCCTCCCGAGCTCTCGACTATGACTGCAGTTATACAGTGCATAAATAAGTTCACACAGCTAATATAACCCTCAAATGGATCTTTACAAGATGTTCGTCATTCATGCTGCTTGCATGCATCAATTCCTGTGAGTATAGTATTTATTTGGATGTTTACATTTGATTCTGAATGAGTTTGATAGTGCTCTGTGGCTAAAGCTAACATTACACACTGTTGGAGAGATTTATAAAGAATGAAGTTGTGTTTGTGCATTAAACAGACTGCAAGTGTTTAAAAATGAAAATAATGACAGTCTTGTCTCTGTAAATACAGTAAGAAGCGATGGTAACTTTAACCACATTTAACAGTACATTATCAACATGCTAACAAAACATTTAGAAAGACAATACAAATATTACAAATATCACTAAAAATATCATGTAATCATGATATCATGTCAGTTATTATTGCTCCATTTGCCATTTTTCATTACTGTTCTTGCTTGCTTACCTAGTCTGATGATTCAGCTGTACACAGATCCAGACGTTAATACTGGCTGCCCTTGTCTAATGCCTTGAACATGGGCTGGCATATGCAAATATTGGGGGCGTACATATTAATGATCCCGACTGTTACAGTCGGTGTTATGTTGAGATTGGCCTGTTCTTCAGAGATTTATATATAGTAAGAAGGAGGAAACAATGGAGTTGTAGAGTAACATGAGATTGGCAGAAACTGTGTGAATTATGTCCCCTTTAAATATAATATTTATATAAATAAAAATAAAATAAAATGAAATATTTATAATTATTATTTAATTAATTAAAAATAATTTAAATTACATTTTTAATTTTGTAAAAAATTACATAAAAGATACTTTTTTGTCTGTAGTCAATTTTATATTTTTATTATTTATATTTAATATGTATTATAATAATATTTATATACTTCCATATAAATATACAAATTTAAATTAATATATTTATTTTATTTTATTTATTATTATTATTTATTATTATTACAAGATAATATACATCTTTGTAATTAAATTAATATTTTTGTTATTATTATTTCTATTTAATATTTATTAAACAATTTGTATAAATAATTCTAATTAAATATATATATAAAAAACGGTAAATGTGCAAAACTCCATAGTCCAAAAACTACAGTAGTACATATTTAAACTATGTTACTTCAGGTCTGGAAAACAATGTTCAAAAATACCATGGTAAAAGCATGTGACTGGTTGTTGGAGACACCTGTGTGTGAAACGAGAGACAGCAATGTGCATAAAGTGTGTCTGAAACGAGAGCGTTTTGAGCTCTAGTAAAGCGTTTTCCGTCTCTCTCTGTCTGTCTGCGGGCGGCTTTATCTCAGTAATAAGCATGTCTAATGCGATGGCCCGCCGGGTTTTGTCCTCAGACCGGAGTCATGAGCAGCGGGTCAGAAGGTAACGCTCTGTTTACACGCTCATTTCCTAAAGCTCTCGCGCTGACCCACCACGCCGAGGCCCTGACTTTTAGCCCGGCCCCTGGGGGCCCCACAGAGTCACACATTAGACACAGTGCTGCGGCCGTGAATGGGCCGTCAGGTGGGGGGTCCGTGACACATTCAGACACACTGTAACAGAACTAACACACTACACTCAACAGAGTTACCATATCCACATTCTATGGGACCTACTGGGTAATGAATATCACAGTTTTATATATGGCAAAAAACTAAGATCAGACTTGAGGCTGCTGGAACCTTTCACACTAGACAGGAAGAAACCACCTAGCAACCACCCAGAACACCCTAGCAACCATAATTCCAATAAATAATGTAAAAAAAAAATGTATTTATTTATTATTATTAGATTTATTATTCATCTTATCTATTATTATTAATTTTGTAAAAACTTATGATATAGTTTGTTTCTGTAGTGAAATGTATATTTGTATTTATTTTTATGACATTTATTATTGAATATAATGTTCATTTAAAAAAATACAAAGTAATTATTATTATTTAATTTATTTTTATTTGAAATATATATATATACATACCTTGTATATATATATATATATATATATATATATATATATATATATATATATATATATATATATATAAATAAAATGATATGTACATCTGTAACGATATGTATATTTTTAATATTTATTATTATTTATTTCTATTTAATATTTATTCAAATATTTATATAAATAATTTTATTTATACATATTTATTTTTATTATTATTATTATTATTATTATTTAAATTACATTTTTTACTTTTGTAAATCACACACACACACACAAAAAAAAACTTACCATGAAAATGTGAAAAAAAAAAAAAAAAAAAAAAAATGCAGTAATGCATCTCTAAGCCATGTTACTTTAAGTCCAGAAAACTATGTTCAAAAGTTTGGTGGTAGAAGCATGTGACCGGTTTCTGGAGACACCTGTGTGTGAAGCGGCTCATTGAGCGGTGCTGTGGAGACACCAGTCACGCTCACAAAGAGCTGGACGGCACTAATGCAGCTATTGTCCCACACTGGAGGAGAATCCAGGGAGAATGTTGGTATTCCGGGGAATGTGCTCACTGACGGCCGGGTCAATGGACCACCGGAGGCCTCAGGACTGACCTTTGACCTTCAGAGGTGACCACCCTCTGACTGCTGCAGTTCACAACATTCCCTCGGAACTGTCAGGTGTATGTGTGTATGAGAATGTGTGTGTTGTCAATGAGGGGTAATGGGATATGCTGAAATGATATCAAAAATGTGAAAATCACCTTTTAACAAAAAAAAAACCTAAACTTTTTAAAATCTCTATTTTGCACAAAATATACTTTAAAAATATTTTAAAATATTATAAATAAAAACAAATAAATAAAAGATATATCTAATCTTGTTTAAAATAAGAAATAAGTAATACAAAATAAATAAATAAAAATAAACATTAATTTAAATATCTATATAGAGGGTATGCACATGATGTCACAGTAGGCAGAGTCACTGCGGTAACACCCACTGACTGACAGCATTGGTGTTCAGCGTGAATGTAGTAAAAAACAGAAAATATGCATTTAAAATGGCAAAGAGTTGTGCGACTGACTACAAACAGATTCAACAAGGAACTGGAGCTATCTTTATACAGACTGCTGAAAGCTACAGCAAAGACAAGAACATTGATCGCAGCAAAACAACTGGACTCCAGGAAGAGAAACATGGATTTGCAGTTACCGTTTTGTGTCAGAACAGGCAGATATACTGAATTTCGGGGAGAAAATAAATCATACCCTCGGTCATATATTGTATTGACGACTTATCAATTAAATATTACCATCTTATATTCTGTTAAGTTTGGATGGATGGATGGATGGATGGATGGATGGATGGATGGATGTGTTACGAATAAAGCTCCCCCAGTGCATCCTCCGGGCCACCAGAGGGAGCCGTCACTCGAATATTGACTCATACTATCTGGACTCCATTACCCATAGGCCCGCATTCCTGGGACTGATCACTTCCGCACCTGCATCCGATCACACTGGATTTAGATCTACCTACATTGTGTTTATAGGGCTGTCTAGCAGATAAAGCGTCACAGGCTTTGCATTATATTTCCTCGGCGTTGAATCGTGATTCCTAACCGTGTCGATGTTCACGGACTGCTGGATCTTTGGTGAGTTGTGAGGATCAATGTTGAGTCCAACTGCCTTTAATTTAAGAAAATAATAATTTTGTTTACTCCAGTTTTCACAGTTTCCCCTAATAAATCCAGTCATGTTGCAGGATGTTTTGCCACTCAGTCCAGCTGAGGTGGGAATGTCCCAATGGGAAACTGACGTCAATGCATACCCTCTATTATTTATATAAATGTATAAAAAATATTACAATAAACATTTGTTTATGGTTTTAGTTTTAGCTAAAGATAACTTGGACCTAGGATCTGACGTACATGCATGTGAACGCTGTGAATGACATGAATGGAGGGTCATTAGGAAATGAATCTTACTGCTCTGGGTGTGTATGAATGCGTTTATAGCTTCAGACAGCGTTTAACTGTGAGACTGAGATAATACTGAGGCTGAATGTGTGTGTGTGTGGAGGGTCGTGCTCGTAGTGTGTTGGCGGCTATGTGTATGAGTGTAGGGTGTGAAGGGGCCTGGCTGACTGATTAACCTTTGACCTCTGGGCCTCCCAGGGTGAGAAGGCAGCTAACAAAGTCAATGCTGATCGACACTAATACCTCCATTCACAACCGGCACACTAACACACATCAGCAGCCCAGCGACAGACACAAAAACACCACAAATCACTGCCACACATCCCCGTCCAGCATCTATATCTGCAGGATCCTTCAGCTCAGCTCGTGAACTTTACACACCGCAGCATCTATTTCACACCACATGACCACAGATACAATATGACTAATCAAACTATGTTTACATCAAGAGAAACATATATAACATATATATTAACTGTACAGTATCATCACTGTAACATAGTGATGCAAAGGTCATGGGTTCAAATCTATGCAAAGGAAATGCAACACTGATTTATATATAGAATCATTACTATTATTTGATGTTATTGGTTGTTACTTATCTGAATGTCTCATTATACATGTAAATAGTTTGTGTTTGTTTTCTTGCATTTAATAAAAAAATTTTTTTTAAAAAAAGTGATTAAAAGTGCCATGAAAGCGCTAGCAAAATAAGTAAATGTAAATTGCATTATTCCTTAGATGATAAAACAATTAACAGGAGTGTCAATCTCGAAATCTACCAACAGATTTATGAATGGAATAAATAATTATAAATATAAAGTATTACATATATTATAATTATTATACTATTTTGTTGAGGGTTAGCAAAACAAGTACATTTAAAATAAATAAAGTGTAAATAAATAAATGAATAACTTATTTTCAGTAATCCTGAGTAAATCATTAAATTATATCAGAATTATTGCCACTGGTCTCTCTAGATATCGATATTGGCAATTTAAAAGTCATATTGGTTTGTAACACTTGTTTTCTTTTTCACTAGAAAGCAAGCATGGTGAAAAACAAAAGGGGAACTTTTTGTTTTGTATTTCCCTGTTAAAAACTTTCCACTTATTGACACATTTGGTTCTCTCTCTCTCTCTCTCTCTCTCTCTCTCTCTCTCTCTCCCCCCCCCCCACACACACACACACACAAGCTCTCACTCACTCTCTTTCCCTTTCAGCCTGTTGTTCTGGGAAAAGCCAAAAGGGAAACATTTAGCTGGGAGGCTCTTTGAGTCGGCCTGACAGTTGACTGATGACCATCCATAAAGTGACAAAGAATAGTTGTGTGGCGGCCAGAGCGGCCCGGCGCTTCCCCCTGGGAAACTAATTGCCCTGAATTGTTAACGGCAACATTATTTTTCTGCCAATCACGGCTTTTCAATGGGCCAAAAATGAGCATGAAACAAGCCTTTTGACTGAACAGAAAAGTTAAATGTCTCCAATGTTGATCAAATTAACTTCAGCGGCCTGACAATGGACTATATTTGTGTGAAAATAAAAGCCAGGCACAAAGGGGCTCTTTTAGCCCAGATTTCACAGTTGTGATGTAAAACCGCTGTGCCCTGAACCTGAGCACATCTTCTGAAAGGAAGAGCAAATGGGAACATATCTGAACACACAAAAGACACCAGGACCTGATCTGTGTCGCGCTCGGATGCGTCAAAACCAGACAAATATGCTCCTTTATCGCGCAAACACTTGCCCGTTTGGCTCCAATTATTAAATATTTTTGAAACCGAATGCTTTCCCGGCTAACAGAGAACATTCTCAGAACGTTTTGGCAACAATATCTTAAATAACAGAACGTTCGTTCAAAGTTATTTGGTCTTTAATAATGTTCTCAAAGTGTTAGCACAAAAACATTTTCTCTGAAATGTAACCTTGTGACATCTGGAACGTTTTCTCTGTAATATAACATTATAACATCTGGAATGTTGTCTCTAAAATGTAACATTGTAACATCTAGAGTGTTTTCTTTGAAATGTAACATTGTAACATCTGGAATGTTTTCTCTGAAATGTAACTGTGACATCTGGAACGTTTTCTCTGTAATGTAACATTTTAACATCTGGAATGCTTTCTCTAAAATGTAACATTGTAACATCTGGAACATTTTCTCTTAAATGTAACATTGTTACATCTGGAGCGTTTTCTCTGAAATGTAACATTGTAACATCTGGAACATTTTCTCAGAAATGTAATGTAACATCTAGAGAGTTTTCTCTGAAAAGTAACATTGTAACATCTGGAACGTTTTCTCTCAGATGTAACATTGTAACATCCGGAATGTTTTCTTTGAAATTTTACATTGTAACATCCGGAATGTTTTCTCTGAAATGTAACGTAACATCTGGAGCATTTTCTCTGAAATGTAACATTGTAACATCTGGAGCATTTTCTTTGAAATGTAACATTGTAACATCTGGAATGTTTTCTCTGAAATGAAATGTAATTTTTAAATGTTACTACTTGTTTCGGAATGTTCAGAGAATATTCAAAAGTAACATTCACATGTTTGAAAAATAAAATGGAATGTGCCCATAAAGTTTGAATAACCCAGAAAAAACATTTTTAAAACATTTGGACAACATTCAGAAATAACGTAATGCATTCTTAGAACATATTTTTGTTCAGCTGCACATGCACAGTTCTGCATAGCAAACAGTGACCACACAGAATGAAGAGAGCGCTTCAGTTTTGTTCTGGAAACGCTCGACAGATAAGCGGCGCTCGGCTGTTAATGCAAACAGAGATACAGAACCGTAACCGCATCATTAGCTCCACCTGGGGAAAAGGTTAAAAACGAGTTGAATGCATGAGGGAAAGAGAAACTGGAAGAGTTTGAGTGTAGGGGGAGGTTCGACTTTCTCTCTGGGGTAGAAGTTACAGCGCCACGGACAATGGGCCTGAAAGTCGGTTCCCAACCGAGCGCTGAATGGCGACACTGTTGGAGGTAGCGGCTCAATTCAAAAGGCTGTTCAGCCACATTGTCCTCCCCGATCACAACAGGAGAATAGACTTTACTGGTGGCTGCCAAAAGGTTAGTGGCGGCGCTGAAAAGAGCCTAGCATTATTCACTGGTTTGGGGGAAGGTGTTTCCCACTCGAGGGGACGTCCTCGCGCCGGCGGTCCGGATCTGAATTCAGACGTTCACAGCGGCCGTGTCCAAACACACCTCAACGTTCAACTTTCAGGGCTCCTGGAGCGGATGGATTCCTCCTCTTATAACCGCGAGAAAAAACTTCGCTATCATTACAAGAGGATTTTATTTTTACCTATTACAGTACTTATTAAAGTATTTATGAGATGAATACTAATCAGTTTTATTTTTTCCATTTTAACAAAAATGCTCAAATTACCCATCACACCTTTAATGAATATAATTCCGGATAATACAACTTAACAAAAAACATTTTTTTACAAAAAAAGTTTAACAAAAATGCCTATTTAATACAAGACATATCTGGGAAGACGAGACTTGGAGAATATTATTTTATCAGAGGAAAACAAGTGCTTGGATTAAGTATTTATGAGATGAATATAAATCTACTTTATTTTTTGCCAAATTCAGTTTTTTTCCCGTTTACATTTTTCTGAATTCCATTTTAATGCTCAAATTAAATTTTAGTAATCAAAAAGTATGTCTAATTAATTGAAATTGTGAAACTATTTTTTTTTTAATGATTAAAAGTAGAACAAAAATGGCATTTGCAGTAGCAGTCTATATTTACAGCCCTACTTTTGAGTTATTCATCCAAATTTTGCCAAATTCCATGACAATCCGTGTTGTACTGTAAATTCCATTTATATGACTTGATTCCATCCATGTTTTCCATATCAAGAAAATCATAGGACCCTATAAATCAAGCCCAAGGTGACAAAAGAGCTAAAAATACAGTTAAAATCCTCAATGTAAGCAACAAGAAAGGTCCTTTTTAAACTTCATTATGGCGGTAAATCACAGTAAATGATGGCATAATAAAACCTGTGTTCCCAAAGCACTTCAGCTGGGTTGTCCATTAGAGCTGCTCCTGCCTCTCATTGGATAAGAAACCGAAGGCGTGAGTGGAAAAATATGATCTTTGAGACATAAAAGTGGCACATAATTCATGAGACGTCCGATTGCTTGATAGCGTATGCGGAGTGTTTGCATGCATTTATTCAAAGTGGATGGACGTTTCACTGCAAGCTTTCAGAAGATTGACACACACACACACACACACAAGCGTGTGCGCGTTCCTCACCTGTCCAGCACAAAGCCGAGCGCTTTCTGCCGCGTGCCTGAGTACACCGAGGGACTCTTTTCCCACGCCACCAAATTAGACGCATCATGGAACAGGTGGATGTTCACCAGGTCAAAGGCACTGAGGAAAGAGAAAGAGACGGAATAAGGGGGAAAACCTTTAACACAACCAACAAACTTAGTAAACGTCATTAACTACGTTCATGTAGCAGTAGAGCAACCTTTAACAACACATTCACAATTCCATAATGTTGGTTAACAGATGACATGGACGTGACATGCAGTATGCACTTTTTAGTAAGTGTTTTGTGATTTTTTTTTTTATTATTATTATTGATTTTATTTTAATTTATTTTGCTTTACTTTAAAAAAATATATATTTTTAGTAAGTGTATTATTTTGATTGTTTTTATTTGTTTATGTATTTATTTATTTTTATTTTTACTGATTTTATTTTTAATTATTTATTTTACTTTTATTTTAAGTTATTTTTATTTTATTTATTTTTTAGTGTTTAATTTTGATTGTTTTTATTTTAAATTATTTATTTCACTTTTATTTTAAGTTATTTTTATTAATTTGATGAAAAAATGTTGTGTTTAATTTTGATTGTTTTTATTTTCAATCATTTTATTCTATTTTGTTTTATTTATTACATTATTTTATTTTAATTTAAAAAAATATTTGTAGTAAGCCTTTTATTTTGATTTTGTTTTTATTTTCAATCATATATTTTTATTTAAAAAATCATAATTTTTGGAAATTTTTAAAATGCTTTTATTTTAAATTATTTTATTTTAATTTATTTATAATATATATTTTTTATTAAGCATTTTATTTTGCATATTTTATTTTCAATTATTTATTTTACTTAAATTTATTAAATTAAATTTATTATTTTTATATTTAGTAAGTGGTTTTTTCATCTTTATATGATTTTTTTATTTTACATTATTTTATTCTTTTTTGTGTGTTTTATTTTGATCACTTTTATTATAAATTATTTTATTTTCATAAAAAAATATATATTTAGTAAGCAATTTATTTAGATTGCTTTTAAAATCAAATTTTAGTAAGCATTTTAAATAAGCATTTATTTTGATTGATTTTTTTTCAGTTATTTGTATTTAGTTTTATTTTGATTGTTATTTAGTTGTTTTTATTTATTTATTTTATTTTATTTTATTTCACAAGAATATTCGATTTTTTATTACATCTTTCATTAAAGATTGACGTAAAGGAATACCTTCATAATGTACAGTATTATAAACGCAGGCTTCACAGAAAGTGTCCACAAACCTGGATCTGCTCACTGATTAATATGTAAATGAAGCATGTTCATGTCTATCCGTTCCTTAGTTCAATAATCACTGAAACCACTGAAATGAACAGCTAATGAATTGGAGCAGGCCATCTGAGTTAGTAGCTGCCACTGAGAGCAGTAACCCGTTTAAAAGTGACACAATCCCAGCGTGACTAAGCCTGTTACACCTCCGTCACCTTTTCATTACCTTCTTCTCGTGTCATCCCTCCTTCAGGCCCTCGGTCTAGCCTCGAGCGTTCTTGTTCTCGTGTCATCCTTCTATTAAATTAGCCTCTCTCTCTCTGTCCGATTCCCTGCGGAGGGAACCTTTGATTCATTCCGCACAGGTTCAATTGCATGTAATGTTTTGTGTCATCTGTCATATGGAACTGCTTGGCTAACGTGATTAGCTTTAATCTAATCCTGCGGTTCAGACCATAGAAACTCCTGCAGCTGTAGTTCGCAGGAAAAAAAAACAAACAAAAAAAAAAACATCGGTCCAGATAAAAGAACGGTTAGTCATTTAGCAGAAAGTTGTATCTGAAGTGACTCACGGTGACTTCTTACAGGTCCAGTTCTCCCGCAGTAACCTGAGGTGTGTTAATGAGGCGCTTCGAACAAACTCAAGCCAGAGACAGCAGTAAACGTTTTGAGCATCACTGCCTGATGAAGATCTGAACAACACTTTCTGTGCAGCCACAAGCATTATTAATTATGAAAGCATTCAAACTGCACATTTGCATACAGAATTAACTCTTTAAAGTTGAACAGAACAAAAAACTATGGCTTTAAATAATTAATGGTTTTAAGAATTATAGTGTATTTACGGGATTCCAAAATGTTTCTTTATTTCTTTTCTTTCTTTCTTTTTTTTGTCATCCAGACCCCTTTGAGCTAATATGTACTTGAAATCCCTGCGAGATTTAAAATGAATATTTCAATAATTTAACAACACGTTCACAGTTTTCTAATGTCACGTAATGGTCACATCGGTGAACTAATAAAACATTTAAACTGTTTTGTTTTGACTGATTCTATTTTAAATGATTTATTTAATTTTATTTGAATTTAATTTAGTTAAAAAAAACAAATAAAAACATTTTTAGAGACTTATTTTTAGTGTTTTTATTTTAAATTATTTGTAGTAAGTGCTTTATTTGTTTCAATTGTAAACTATTATATTTTAATAAAAAAGATTTTATATGCTTAGTAAGTGCTTTTATTTTGACTTATTTTATATTTTATTTTATTTGAATTTTTTTAAAAAAATAATAATTTTAGTCTTTTTATTGTTTAAATTATTTTTATTAATTAAAAAACACGTTTTAGTTAGTGCTTTATTTTAATTCTATTTTAAATTATTTATTATATTTATTTAAAATATATATTTTGTTTTATTTTTATTGCTTTTATTTTAAATTATTTATTTTATTTGTATTGTATTTTTAGTAAGTGTTTTATTTTAATTGTTTTTATTTATTTTATTTTAAATTTATATTAAAAAACATTTCTACAAAGTGTTTTATATTGACATTTTCTTTTTTTTTTTTTTTTTGTGTGTTTTATTGAAGCGCTCCTTTAAACCACTTGGTTTTGATTTGCACATGCACATTTGGCTCAGTCATCACATTATATAATTATGAATACAGTGTTTTAAAGGTTTAGTAATAGTTTATGGTCAGAAGTGAAGCCTTGAGGCTCGGATATAAGCATCACTCTCTCTGTAAGTATGAGCCGGATTCAGCTGGTTTAGGAGGACTAGGACGTGAAGGAGGAACTCACCAGTCACCCAGGGCCCATCGGGTTCTGATGAAGCCTTTTCTGGACCACTTGCACTGCAGGAAGAGAAAAAACAAAGCTATTAAACAAAGAGTTCAGCAAGTACTTTCTGTCACTGTTCTGAATTCAAACCCAAGATCAAATGTTCAAGAAATCTTTGATTTCTCATGAAAGGTTGATTGAGATATAGTATGTGTCCTGCAGTTCTGCAGCAGATCCTGCAGTAAATGGACCAATCAGGAGGCTGATCTCACTCACATGACTCTGAACCTTATTAAATGAGAGACAAATTGATGCTGCGAGTGTCCTTATTACCAATGCAGAGAAAAATAAATAAATATCCTCCTCCCTCTCTCCCTCTCCCTCTCTCTCTCTCTGAGATGTGTAATGGGGAGTTAACTGCAGCGATGAATAAACTAATTACCGGCCGGGTCACATAATTACAAATTGACTAATTTTATTTAAAAACTCTGATGCAAATTAAAGGCCTGAGAGAGATTTGATTGCTCCTCACATCTTTCAGCCGGCATTAGGACAAGATTAACTGTATCAAATTCAATTGCATTTGCATACTTGAATTAATCTGTAAGCTACAGCAAGGCTGAGCGTATGATGTCAATAACAGACATTTTCTCAAGAGAAAATCATTTCCATTTCTTACAGCGGGTCAGATAACAGCACTCTACAAATACACTACAAACATACACACATGTGATTATTCAAGTGCTTGGACAGAAAACACAATATATGCATACATTAGGTTAAAAAAATAACCCCAAAAAAAGTTATATTTAAAAAAAAAAAAAAAAAAAAAAATATATATATATATATATATATATATATATATATATATATATATATATATATATATATATATATATATATATATATATATATATATATATAATTTAAATATGGACAAAAAACAATATTGGCAAATAGTCATTGAAAAAAAAAAAGAGCTAATTAAGTCAAATAAAATAATAAAATGAAATAAAATAAGATTATAAAATAAAAATGAAATAAAATAAGAGCTAATTAAGTAAAATAAGATAATAAAATTTAAAAAAAATACATAAAAATAAATAAAATAAAGTTTATAAAATAATAATCAATAAAATAAGGGCAAATAAAATAAAATAAGATCTAAATAAAATAAGATCTAAACTAATAAAATATCTGAAAACAATAACCCATTAAAATAAGATTAAATTAGATCAAATAAAATGAATAAAATAAAATTAAAAAATAAACTATTCCTTTAAAAATTAACAGAAATATGGACGGGTCACTGCCGATGTACACTAGAAAGGTCACGGCATGCAGGAGGCGACAGTGATGAACGGACACCAGCGGCGGGTCACTGTGACCAGCGGCCTGTACGAACACACCCGAGAGACAGCAAACCACGTGAACGTGGAGCGTGAGGTCTACGGGAGCAGCACATAATCTCATCTCTGGCGTCCATTGGGCGATTCACCCTCTATCAAAAGTCAGACATGTCACGGTCCGGTGAGGGCGGATCGGGCCGCTTCTCCAGAACGCTCTTATCCGCTGACCTTTCTGCCACTGTGCTTGAGAGATCTGCACCGTCTCATAAATAACAGCCGCAGCTGGGTCCACGGGCCACACGCTCCCATAGAGCCGCACAGACACAAACACAGCCTGAGTAATAACTAATAAACACGAGCGGTGATTGATGAAGACCAGCACAGAAACCCCCCATCTGTCTCTGTTCTATCATCCGCCTCAGATTAAATAAGACATCATCCACTGCAGCTGCCGGGTGAAGGACAACATGTTCCTATGGTGCTTTCACACTGGACCAAAGCAGTGAACTATGGGTGAAAACGGCTCAAATCCTGGACACTGACAAACTCACACCATTCATTTCATGACCGGCATGTGGAAGCTTACAGATCCACCAATCAAACTGAACTGAGATCAGCTCAGGAGTCAACTCTGCTTTACTTGTGCTGCCGATCACTTTTATGGCTCAAATTTGGGGGTCTTCTATCAATTCATGCATTAAAATAAATACTTTTTTAATTTAAGGTTTAACTGGACTCACTCTTGTATGTAATGTCAAAGTAAACAAAATACAACCGAAATATATTACAATAGCACAATAAATTCAAATTATATATATATATATATATATATATATATATATATATATATATCATATATATCATATATATCATATATATATATATATATATATATATATATACATATATACATATATATATATATATATATATAAAATTTAATATTATTTAATTGAATATGATTATATAAAAAAACATCCAATGAAATAAAAAATAGAATTATATAATAAAAATATAGTACAATGAAATAAATAAAATAAAATAAAATAAAATAAAATAAAATAAAATAAAATAAAATAAAAACTGAAGCCTATTGTCTTTGTTGACCTAAATGAGATCTGAGCTCACTTTAAATCCAGTGACAGTGCAAATGGTTGTACAGGTGCTGGTCATATAATTAAAAAATCATCAAAAAGTTGATTTATTTCACTAATTCCATTCAAAAAGTGAAAGTATATTATATTCATTCATTAATTACACACAGACATACATTTCAAATGTTTATTTCTTTTAATTTTGATGATTATAACTGACAACTAAGGAAAATCCCAAATTCAGTATCTCAGAAAATTAGAATATTGTGAAAAGGTTCAATATTGAAGACACCTGGTGCCACACTCTAATCAGCTAATTAACTCAAAACACCTGCAAAGGCCTTTAAATGGTGTCTCAGTCTAGTTCTGTAGGCTACACAATCATGGGGAAGACTGCTGACTTGACAGTTGTCCAAAAGACAACCATTGACACCTTGCACAAGGAGTGCAAGACACAAAAGGTAATTGCAAAAGAGGCTGGCTGTTCACAGAGCTCTGTGTCCAAGCGCATTAATAGAGAGGCGAAGGGAAGGAAAAGATGTGGTAGAAAAAAGTGTACAAGCAATAGGGATAACCGCACTCTGGAGAGGATCGTGAAACAAAACACATTCAAAAATGTGGGGGAGATTCACAAAGAGTGGACTGCAGCTGGAGTCAGTGCTTCAAGAACCACTACGCACAGACGTATGCAAGACATGGGTTTCAGCTGTCGCAATCCTTGTGTCAAGCCACTCGTGAACAACAGACAGCGTCAGAAGCGTCTAAAGACAAAAAAGACTGGACTGCTGCTGAGTGGTTATGTTCTCTGATGAAAGTAAATTTTGCATTTCCTTTGGAAATCAGGGTCCCAGAGTCTGGAGGAAGAGAGGAGAGGCACACAATCCACGTTGCTTTAGGTCCAGTGTAAAGTTTCCACAGTCAGTGATGGTTTGGGGTGCCATGTCATCTGCTGGTGTTGGTCCACTGTGTTTTCTGAGGTCCAAGGTCAACGCAGCCGTATACAAGGAAGTTTTAGAGCACTTCATGCTTCCTGCTGCTGACCAACTTTATGGAGATGCAGATTTCATTTTCCAACAGGACTTGGCACCTGCACACAGTGCCAAAGCTACCAGTACTTGGTTTCAGGACCATGGTTTCCCTGTTCTTAATAGGCCAGCAAACAAATAGAAAATCTATGGGGTATTGTGAAGAGGAAGATGCGATATGCCAGACCCAACAATGCAGAAGAGCTGAAGGCCACAGACTGATGGACTCCATGCCACGCTGCATTGCTGCAGTAATTCAGGCAAAAGGAGCCCCAACTAAGTATTGAGTGCTGTACATGCTCATACTTTTCATGTTCATACTTTTCAGTTGGCCAAGATTTCTAAAAATTCTTTCTTTGTATTGGTCTTAAGTAATATTCTAATTTTCTGAGATACTGAATTTGGGATTTTCCTTAGTTGTCAGTTATAATCATCAAAATTAAAAGAAATAAACATATGAAATATATCAGTCTGTGTGTAATGAATGAATATAATATACAAGTTTCACTTTTTGAATGGAATTAGTGAAATAAATACACTTTTTGATGATATTCTAATTATATGACCAGCACCTGTATATGTTGTATATGTTGACCTTGAACAGGCAAAAAGAAAGCTTGCAAAAAGAGTTTAACAAGTACTTTCTGTCACGGTTCTGAAATCAAACACCCTGCAAAAGACTCTACGAATCAGAAAGCTTCTCTTACACTAATAACAGGGACCAGCAGGAGTGATCGACTGAAGGCAGCAATGTGACAAAATCCATCAGCTCCACCGTTGTTCGACGGGTTCTCTCTTATTCAGCTTTTAAATTAATATTGTCACTTAAAGCCATAACTCACGAGATGGGGCCCTAAAGGGGAGATGGGGTCACCGAGCTACGAGAAGGTAAAAATGATCTTTAGTTTAGTGATTAGTCAAGGGTACAAACACACACTACATATAACGGCTCAGGACTGCTTTATTTCTGATTGGCTGCTGGTAAAACCACTGGGCTGTCAATCAAACGAGGAAATGTAAGTGATGTCATTGAGATGTTTGACAGACTGACAGTTTATTGATGAAGCAGCTCGGGAAACTGAAGCGTGTCCTGATTTTATTTACTGAAGCTCCGCATTAGAAAAACGGCCTTATGCAGCAGATTCCTGAAAGCTGATTGGTCAGTCCAGTTAAAACATGTTATAGTAACAGATCTGACGTGAAACTGCTGTTCGCCATCTGAAACTCCTCAAATGACTCATAGACAGTGATGGGTAGATTATTTTGAAGATGTAGTGTGTTGATTACAAATTACATATGGAATATTGTAGTTAGCAGCATAATCTGTTTATTACTATTCTGATTACTTTTGACCTAACTCATTTGTAAAGTGCCAGTGGCATGTGAAGTATGGTAACCCATACTTGAAACAATATTAACAACATGTAGTGCATTAAAAAAAATCCATTATGTTAGGGTTTCCAAAACTGGGGTTTGTGAGTTGATGAAAAGCTAATAATT
The DNA here is from genome assembly GCF_024489055.1 of Chanodichthys erythropterus. Taxonomy (NCBI): domain Eukaryota; kingdom Metazoa; phylum Chordata; class Actinopteri; order Cypriniformes; family Xenocyprididae; genus Chanodichthys; species Chanodichthys erythropterus. The sequence continues at coordinate 4,262,333 of NC_090225.1, forward strand.
AATTCAGTCCTAACTATGTGAAATGAAATGAAATGAAATGAAATGAAATGAAATGAAATTAAATTAAATATTAAATTAAAAATTAAATTAAAAATAAAATATAATAAAATAAAATTAAATTAAAATATTATTACAGTTTTCCAAACTGGAGTTCGTGGGTTGATGAAAAACTAATAATTAATTTAGTCATAACAATCAACAAATTTAAATAAAAATATTAAAAAAATAAATAAATTAATAAAAAACAAAATCAAATAAAATATTATTTGGGTTTCCCAAACTGGGGTTTGTGAGTTGAGGAAAAGATAATTCATTAAGTCCTAACAATGTGTTAATAATTAATTTAGTCATAACAATGAAAAACATTAAATAAACAATATTAAATTAAATTACAAAAAAATATAAATAAAAAACACAAAATAAAACAAAATCAAATTTTAAAAAACTGGGTTTTATTATAAATAATTAATTTAGTCATAACAATAAAACAATTAAAATAATATTTATTATAATAAATAAATAAATAAATAACAAAATAAAATAAAACATTATTAGGGTTTCCCAAACTGGGGTTTGTGAGTTGATGAAAAGTTAACAATTAATTTAGTCATAACAATGAAAAAATAAATAAAAATAAAATAACAAAATATAAAATAAAATAAAAGTGTTTTGAAAATTATGGAAATATTCATTTAAAATCTCAAGGGACTTAAAGTAAATATTTTAGCTCAAAGGGGTTCAGTTGACAAAAACGTTTGTGGATTCCTGCATTACATGAACAAACATTAATAAACATGAAAACAGCACACAGCCAATATCTCCCAGATTTTAAATATTTTTGTCTAAATTTCCAGAATCAATAATTAGGAAAGGTCACTGGATATGACGAAGACATGACACATAAAACTTTGTAATCATGTAATCAATGAAACAGTAACTGATTGAGTATTTTAAAATGTAATATTAATCTAATTACGAAAACCTTCTTTTGGAATCTGATTATGTAATCTGGATCTAGCCATAATAAATCTCATCAAACATCAAACGGACTATTCCTGCACGGGTCTGGACGTGTGATAACACATCCCTCAAACTCTAACAGCACAAAAACACACGAGCAGAAGCTAAAAGCGTCCCGGACATCGGTCCAAACAGCGGTGCATCTTGTCCCGGAGTCGCTGTTAATAGGATTCCTTTAGGGAGGTAGATGGATGGCGAATCCGGGCGGTTTCATCTACTAAAAGACGGCATAAATCACGGGATGAAGCCGAGGTTATCGCCAGCCTGCCCGCCTCATGAGAAACCTGCATTAAAGCATTAGTGAAATTAATTCATCTTTCATAAGAGGTTTGAGCCGTATCTGTGATCTACGATAACAACCAATTTCTCACTACTGAGCGCGAGTGTGTGAGAAAGCCCTTGATAGACTACACAAATCTGCTGCTTTAAATGGGCTAACATTATGTGGAGTGCTGCTCTCCAGAGCATCATACGAGATTCATGAGCCGCCGCCGAAACGTGCATAAATCAATGCGCAAACTTTTCTCCTTTCTGTTTTCTTTCTGGCCTCCCAACGCCGTTGTTGTCGCTCTGAAGGTGTGCCGCTTCTGTAAACGTAATTGTTTTCTCATCATGTGGAAATGTGGCTCGTGCGGGAGATAAAGTGGAGCGCCATGTTATTTGTGAAAGAGGCGGAAATCGGTAGCAGCGCGTGAAAGGGCTGATTTTGCATATATTTACGGGCCGCTGTTTGCCCGAGTGTGGGTAACTGATGGACGCAGAGAGACGAGCTGACACACGGCCACCACGCCTGAGCTTTATTAATATATCAGCTCTACAGACACACACACTCGCAAGCACACGGACACACACGCACACACCCACAGACAGACGCACACACACACTCACACGCGCACACAGTCTCTCTCACACAGGCACGTACATGAACACTCACACACACACACTCACTCTCACACATGTTAGGTTTTTGTGAATTGTGGGGACTTTCCATAGGCCGCAATGCATTTTATACTCACACACAAACACATGCACAAACACATGCACTCTCTCTCTGTCACACATACACACACTCGCAAGCACACGGACACGCAAATTCCTTGTGTCACACACTCACTCACTCACTCTCTCACAGACAGACGCTCACACACACACTCACATGCGCACACTCAGTCTCTCTCACACACGTACGTACATGAACACTCACACATACACACACACGCACACTCTCATGCATGCACGCGCACACACACACTCACACACACTCCCACACAAACATATAAACACATGCACTCTCTCTCACTCACACACACTCACACATTCACACACAAACACACTCCCACACACACAAACACACTCGCAAGCACACAGACGCACACACACACTCCTTGTGTCACACACTCACTCTCTCACAGACAGACGTGCACACACACACACATGCACGCACATGAACACTCACACATACACGCACATGCAAACTCTCAAGCATGCACATGCACACGCACCCAGACACTCGCACGTGCACACACTCACAAGCACGCACAAAAACACTCGCACTTACAGACACACACACACTCATGCAATCACACACACTTACTCACACTCTCTCTCACACACTCACTCTCACACTCAAGGCCCCGATATACTTAAAATTAAGTTATTTTTCGTTCTTCATTTAGGGGTAAAATGAAGTTCGAAATGCGTGAGCTGCGATATACTGTAAACGAACATCTGAGGCCGCCCACACTGCTGAGAGCGACGGTTAGATGAATATGCAAATACGTGCTGTACACTTTCTTCTCAGTAACAAAATAAACACAACAAAAATGAGAAAACAGCAAACATTTATTATAGAAGGCATAAGAAAAGCGTCTGATCATAACTTAATAACTAATTAGCACTCCAGTCATGTCACGTTTATTTATATAGCGAATAGATGTTTAATCAATAGATTGCTTAAAATCAAGCAGCTTTACAGTATCAAACATGAAAAACAGTGTCAGTGCCTCATTTTATCAGAAGCACAACTTCATTTTGTACTATAAAGCGGCTATCCAGTGTGTTCATGTTTTTACCCGCGGAGATCTTACCTCAACGAACTCAAACACACGACATGAGTCAAAGAACAGTTCCACGTAAATGAAGGCGGAGCCTCAGCGCACACCTCCTGTTACGTTATCGTCACGGGCCAATGGTAGTATGAAGGTGTTTTGCAGCTGGAGCGAACTTTTCCTGAAAGTTTGCTTTGGCAAGCTGTTTCGAACTTCCAAAAAGAACACAAAACGAACTTCGTTTGGCCTGATTTGTTCAAAATGACATCACATCAGTTCATTCTTCGATTTCGTTTGAAATATATATCGGGGCTTTCACTCTCACTCACTCTCTCACACACACTCACTCACATATTGGAGTATTTTAAATTAATATAAATCGGTCTTCAAGCTCAACTCAGAATAACCTAAAAAACTGAATAAACTTAAAAAAAAATTTAAAAAAATTACAGTGCTCAATTGCATCAAAATTATATATATAAATCTCTATATAGTGCTGGGCAACGATTAAATATTTTAATCGCGATTAATCACATGATTTTTCTGCGATTAATCGTGATTAATCGCGGCATGCGCAAAATTCAATAATGAAATCAAAAGTAGTGTATTGCCACCGCCATTTTGACAGGGTCGCCCTCTATTACTCGTACTGAAATTAATACAGATTCTTGCTTACCTTTTGTTTTGTTTCTGCCATTAAGTGGAACGTTAACATTTTTAATGGTATCGTTTGCAGGGAATAGAAGCTATTTTATCGCATCGCATGATCATTTTATTTTTTTTATTATTTTTTTTTCACTGAAGTTTTGTAGAATTTCGTTTACAGTGTTGATCTGTTTACCGTGTCGCACGCTGGACGCTCACTGCTGCTTCAGCCATCGTATGAATATCATCGTATGAATATCCAAATAAATCTATGTAATTAACACACTGAGAAAAGTCGATTCATTTATTTGTTGGAAACGTTTAAATGATGCTTAAACGAGCATATTGAGTAGGCCTACAACTGTTGTCATTGTAATTCCCCTTTTCCATGATCACAGATGAGGAGAATCAGAGATTATGGGTCAAATTCAGCGGACAGACGGACACGAACACACTGTATTTTTATATTTATTTTAACAAATGACAACCACACTAAGCTACCTTTATAAAACCGTTATGAAGAAAATTTATAAAATGGTTACATTTTAAGTGATACTGAAAGTTTATATTTTGGTGTCATCCGTTTTTCTGCATGTGCTTTATTTGTAAATAGAATTTGGTCTCTTTAATATCAGTCTAAGTGCATTAGGCGTTTTCTTGAGATGACATGAGAGGAAACCGTTTAAGATATAAACGTGCTGCATTCATATTTTGGGCTCATTACCGTATCTCCACACAGTATGCTTTAATAAACATGTACAGAATTGTTGGTCACATGAAGCGTTTGTTAAGCATTTGAATGTCCCCGTCAAGTTCTGCTAATTCACGAGCGCAGTGAGAGTCAGACTCGCAAAGGTAATGTTAATTATTAAACCAAACGAAATCAAAACGTTCAAAAACACTTAGCAATGTGATTCTTTTATTGAGTGATAAGCAGTGGGTACCTTTTTCCATTTTTCTGTCCGCACCAGATATTTTCTTTTTTCGCGCAGTAGCTCTCTTAGGCACACAACAAATGCTTTCATTGGTTGAGACGCGTGATGACGCTCATCCCAAGCAGCCAGTAGCCTACTGATAAACATCCCACCCCTCCTGTGACCCATGGTTTGTGTTGTATTCGGTTGTCTATCTATGTGTATTCAAACACAGTGAGCAACGGACTTTCAAAATAAAAAGTACGTTAACGCGCGATAAACTAATTGTCGGCGTTAATTAATTAATGCGTTAACGTGATAAAAACGCGTTAACTTGCCCAGCCCTAATATATATATATATATATATATATATATATATATATATATATATATATATATATATATATATACATACTGATTTTAATATTTTTGTACTAGGATGCATTATTCAGGGCTGTAATGCTTCTAGATTCAACCCCTGAAAAACTCATTTTCCTCTCAGTTCAAACCTGGAATTTCAGTCTAGAGCTTCATCTGAGAACTGTGAATGAAACTGTGAACTCTCATCTGATTCTACACAGCACACACTTCAATGGAGACGTGTGAAGGAGCAGAACGCACCTCTGGGAAATAGTCTTGAGGAAACTTCTCCTTCTCCAGCATGGCTGTGCTATTCAGAGCGTCCGAGCAAACCTCCTTCCCAACCACCTTCTTGAACTTCTTGGCTGCATGAAAGCACAATAAAAGCACACTGATCATCATGTAAACGTGCAGAAAGGTTCAGACACTTATTAGAGTAAGAGCGCTCAGGGCAACTGCGCCACCTACTGGTTAAACATAGAAATGAAGAATGAATCCTGACAGAAATGTAAAATTTTCTCTTATATCTGATTTTATATTGTAATTCACATTGGAGTATTTTAAACTAATAGAAATCACAGTCGGCAAAGCTCAACTTAGAATGCAAAAACATTTTCCTTCAAAACCAAAGGAAAAAAAAGAAAAATGTGTATATATATATATATATATATATATATATATATATATATATATATATATATATATATATATATATATATAATAGCTAAGTATATAAAAGTATGAAAAATTTAAATGTGTGTTTAATATAATATAATATTATATTGTATTGCTTTTAAATAGATATATATACATTTTTGGTTCACTATATAAAATCTAATAACTATTTAGATTTTAATTATTATTAAATCTGGATGATTTATTTGAATTTACTTTTGAGTTTTTGCATAATTCTCATAAGGTCATTTTAACTGTTTTAACTTAAAAAAATGTATAATTATTATACTTATATAAATATAAATTAAAATAATTTAAAACCAAAAGAAACATAACATGGTGCGTAATTGCATTAAAATGATTTAATACATTATACATATATATATATATATATATTTTTTATTAATATATATTTTTGTCCTCCCAAAGTTGATTCCCATTACAGTAATAAAGTCATTTTTTACCATACATTTTTTAATTTAAAAAATACTTTAATTCATAATTATTTTAATTTATAAATATAAATTAAATTCTGCCATGATGTACAAATAGTTGAAATTGCTTTTAAATAGATTTTGAGGGAAATGCACTTAACTGTCTTAAAATAGGCTTAATTTTCTTTAAGCAAACTATAATTTTTTTTTTTTTTCCTGTGGTTTTGAGGTGAATGTGAGATTTGCTGAAGTTCTGCCCCCGCAGGCACACTGCATGATGGGTTTGATGAAGAGCGTGATTACAGCCATCATGTGAGAGATGTGCTGGTCTTTAAGAGCTGCGGGTTTGCGCGGGGCCGGACGGGTCCGGCGGGGGCTAATGCTGACACCGGTGTAATGGGAGTGGCTTTAATTAGTGTGACCGTCGGGACACGCGACCTCTGACCCCTACCGCTGATGAGGTCACCGCTGCTAACTGTCCAATAGCTTGAGTGCACTATTACCAGAGGCTGAAATCTCATGAATTAAATCCTAATATTAATAAGCATTACTGTTTCCTATCGGTAACTCCGTCTTAGCATGTTTTATAGCTTCTGAAACAACCTTGACCGCTCTGGATTTGATGGGATTGATGAGATTAAAGGGACACGCGTACCTTTGAAATCAAACTGCTGGATGTTTTTCAAGGATTCATGGAGGAAGTAGCAACATCCTAATGCCTGAAAAACACAAAGAGAGAGACAAATTACACATCATACAAACTTAAAAACATGGTTAGGTGTTTTCTTCAGGTTTCTGCGATCTTCTGGCCTGTACGTGCGAATTCAGAGGCCAAAAAATACAAAATACACCAAATAGCATAATCTCACATTCATAAAAAATATAGTCAATTGTAGACCAAAAAATACACAAAAAGTATTGTTCAAAAATATTCCTTCAAAACATGATCATAAAAAACATGTCAACTAACATAACATCAACGTAATATAATAGTCTTGTTTATATGAAATATATATATATTTAAAAAATGTCATGGCGCTCAAATATATCATCGATATAACGTCTCTTCTGCTCATCAAGGCTGCATTTATTTGATCAACAATACAGTAAAAATAGTGAAATATTATTACAATGTAAAATAACTGTTTACTATGTGAATATACAGTACAATGTAATTTATTCCTGTGATCAAAGCTGAATTTTAAGCTTCATTACTCCAGTCTTCAGTGTCACATGATCCTTCAGAAATCATTCTAATATGCTGATTTGCTATTATCAGTGAATTAAAAACAGTCGTGCTGCTTCATATTTTTGTTCTCCTCATTAACACGCATGATTTGAGGAATCATTCACGTCTGATTGCACACACTATGATGCTTGACTTATCAAACACATCTAAAATATGCACTTTTATTGCTGTCGGGTCAATAATGAATCAGTTTAGTGAAAGCAAGTGCGATTTCCCAGCAGTTTCGTTGAATTCAGTGACATCAGTCGTATTTCATAAGTGCATGTGTTTATGTATAACCCGACCCCACAAAAGAGCAAAAACTTCCTCTTATGAATATGAAGAAAGACTTGATTTTGCACGACTCTTTTCTTATGTAACGAGTTCAAGGCGCTCAAATATAACATGTAAATTATAGCGGGAGCCGATTCTGTCAAAGCGCTCGATCTGAGCCGCTCAAAGCAGCACAGTCAGAGTTTAGCATGACCAAAGATTTACTTCAATAGGATTATATTCTTAATTTTTACTGAACAATCAGACAGTTTCTGTGTCTGTCGACGGCCCAAACAAACGGAGCCCGCAAGGCGTAAGGCGCCAGGGATTTGATGCGGTTCACAGTTCACTAACTGCTTTTCTGAAGGGCTTTTGCACCTCCAGTCCTCAAGTTGGCCTAAAAAGAGCGAAACCTGCTTCCTGTCCGCTCGGGGCTCAATGCAGCGGCCCAAAACTGTGGGCTAATGCTCTCAATAGTGCCGTAAAGCCCACGTCTAAAGACGGAGAGAGACGCTCGGAGTCATGGGAGACGGACATCCAAGCAGTGGAGAATACAGAGAATACAGTTAAAGACACAATAGAACTGGTTAGAAATGGATTGAATGGCCATCTGACGCTCTCAGGTTCTCTCTGGTTCAGTGACCTTCAGACATATGGAAGGTCTGGAGTCCAAAATCAACACTTGCCAAGATCCCAATGAGAGCAAAAACTGGCTTGGCGAGTAAATGAAACCGAGTTACATGCCAGTTGGCTGGTAACTTTATTAGCAGCTGCGACAGAAAACACGGTGTAAGTCTAAACAACCAGTCAAAAGTTTGAATCTTTATGTTTTTTTAGAGTCTTCTGCTCACACATATTAGATCAAAAATACAGTAAAAAATGTGAAATATTATTACAATTAAAAATAGCTGTTTTCTATGTGCATATATAGTAAACTGTAATTTATTCCTGTGATCAAAGCTGAATTTTCAGCTTCATTACTCCAGTGTTCAGTGTCACATGATCCTTCACAAATCATTCTAATATGCTGATTTGCTGCTCAAAAAACATTTATGATTATTATCAATGTCGAAAACAGTTGTGCTGCTTCATATTTGTGTCGAAACTGTGATACATTTTATTTTTCAGGATGAACAGAAAGTTCAAAAGAACTGCATTTATTTGAAATAAAATCTTTTGTTACATTATAAATGTCTTTACTGTCACTTTTTTGTGATTAATAATTTTATACACTATTAACAGATATTTCTGCATTTTATTTAAATAAATTCATCTAACATAAATAGGTGCTTTTATAGTCAAACACCGCTCATCATAAAGAGTGAAAAGCAATTCCAGAGAGCAAATACTGCCTGAAATAAAGCTATTCAGTGAGAGTGACTTTGAATGAGGAAGATGATGATGATGATGGCAAATAATAAAAATGATAATAAACTTTGTTTTCTATAGCGCCTTTAAAAGTTGCATCTCAAAGCACTTTATAAATATAAAATAATGAATGTGGGTATGAACGAAATTCGTATGTACTACATGAGCCATGTTATTACTGTCATGTGACCTTTCCTATGGAACCACAGGATCAGATGCACACTTAGTAGGTCATCAGAGGATATTTTATCTACTTTTTTCAACTATGTATTCGCACATACTACTGTGTTGGCGTATTGTTTTTCACATACTATATAGTAGTATTGGATTTCAGACACAGCGTTTGTCACCCTCAAACTCGTCTACATTTTATGCAACAGCTAAAGTCATATTTGGAGGAGCAGAAATCATGCACTGTGGTCTATAGGGGGGTTAAAAGTTCAGACAAATATTAAGGAGCCAAAGCCTGGTAGGTAAGCCTGAGAATGAGGAGGTTCTGTTGGACCGGCACTGAAGGACTGTGGAAATGCAGGATCTCCTGCATTATTTATGAGCGCCGGCTCATCTTGAGATTAAACATTTGCTGATTTGTCAAAAGCACAAACAGAAGGTCCCGCTCACATCCTGACGTATCAAGAGCGTCCGGCCCCGAACCCTCCTGCACATTTAATTGATGAGAACATTCCCTGCGCGACCCGGACGGCCTGAAGGAGGAGAAGAAGAAGAGGAGGAGAAGAACGCAGCGGGATGAAGGTCAGCTTCCAGGAAAGGCGTTTGTTTATTTCGGTTTGCTTTAGTTTATGTGCTTTTTCACCTCAAACTGCCAATGAAAGAGTGAAGAGAGACGGAGACGCCCATTCTACACATGTACTATATGAAACCACCAGACAATCAATAAAAAACACATTCGTTCAGATTCAGATCACCATATCAGACCTGTGGTTATGGAATTTCTGCAGTTACAATGTGAACTGAGAGATTTGACTTAAAGTGCCCCATTATGATATTTTAAGTTCATTTATTTATATAGCACATTTAAAAACAGTTTAAAAACACTAAAGGTTGTTTTGGAGTCTCCTACAAAAGGTTTACAGCCATCCAAGTTCAAAAAAACATCAGCTCTTATCTGAGTGTCAGAAACAGTTCATTCAAAGATTTGGTCTCTCTAAACCTCGCCTTTCCGAAAGCCTGCTCTGCTCTGATTGGTCATTGTCTGTTATGATTGTTTGGAAACCAAATGCTCATTAGCATTAGCATTTCAGCTCTTCCTCAACACTTGATACACAGTGATACGAACAGTAACGATGGCGTCGCTTTTACCGCATCAATCTCATCAAAGTGGATTTGCTTTGGCAGCAGAAAAACAGCGTCTTCTCAACCTGAACCAAACTCTTCCAGTCTCAGCTACAGCTACAATGTTTGAGGGCGGGGCAAAGCAGACACTGTTCAGCCAATGAAGACCATTGGCTGGCATTATGCAAATTAGTTACAAACCTACGTAGGTTCAGCAGGAAGAGAGACTGGAATACGTAATGCCACCCAAAGCTTATTAAAGGTGCCCTAGAATTAAAAGTTTAATTTATCTTGGCATAGTTGAATAACAAGAGTTCAGTACATGGAAATGACATACAGTGAGTCTCAAACACTGTTGTTTCCTCCTCCTTTTATAAATCTTATTTGTTTAAAAGACCTCCGAAGAACAGGCGAATCTCAACATAACACTGACTGTTACGTAACAGTCGGGATCATTAATATGTACGCCCCCAATATTTGCATATGCCAGCTCATGTTCAAGGCATTACACAAGGGCAGCCAGTATTAACGTCTGGATCTGTGCACAGCTGAATCATCAGACTAGGTAAGCAAGCAAGAACAATAGTGAAAAATGGCAGATGGAGCGATAATAACTGACATGATCCATGATTACATGATATTTTTAGTGATATTTGTAAATTGTCTTTCTAAATGTTTCGTTAGCATGTTGCTAATGTAATGTTAAATGTGGTTAAAGTTACCATCGTTTCTTACTGTATTCACGGAGACAAGAGCCGTCGCTATTTTCATTTTTAAACACTTGCAGTCTGTATAATTCATAAACACAACTTCATTCTTTATAAATCTCTCCAACAGTGTGTAATGTTAGCTTTAGCCACGGAGCACTATCAAACTCATTCAGAATCAAATGTAAACATCCAAATAAATACCATACTTATGCAATTAGACATGCTGCATGATGAACACTTTGTAAAGATCCATTTTGAGGGTTATATAAGCTGTGTGAACTTTGTTTATGCACTGTTTAAGGCAAGCGTGAGCTCCGGGGGCGGAGAGTGCGAGCAATTAAAGTGGCCACAGCCTGAATTGGCGCATTTCTAATTATGCCCCAAAATAGGCAGTTACAAAAATTAATTTAAAAAATCTATGGGGTATTTTGAGCTGAAACTTCACAGACACATTCAGGGGACACCTTAGACTTATATTACATCTTGTAAAAAAAAAAAACGTTCGATGGCACCTTTGAAGTTCATTAAAAAGTTAACTATGAAAATGTGGATCAAAGACTCATTGTAACATTTTACAATAAGGTCTCATTTGTTAACATTAGTTAATACATTAACAAACTAATAATGAGCAATATATATTTTGCAGCATTTATTAACCTTTGTTTAACTTAGTTTTATTAATGTTCATGCTAGTTGACTGAACATTAACTAATGTTAACAGAAACTACTTTTGATCTTAAAAATGTATTAGTGACATGCTGATATTAATATTCACTTTATTCATTGTTAGTTCATGTTAACCAGTGTTAACTTATGAAACCTTTATTGTAAAGGTCAATTTCTCTGAATATAACTAGTGATCTGCTGAGCATTATGAAAGTTATGATAAAGTGTTTATCATCAGAGTTTTTTTTTTACACATTCTCAGATAATCACCACAACTTTGAATAAACGATCAACAATCGCATCATAATCACGACATCATCGTATCAATTCTACACACAAGCTCTGATTAATATTTAACATCAGAGTTCAGTCCTCCTCCTCCTCCTGAACGCTCTTCATGAAGAACCTATTATATTAGCGGCCTGCAATTAATCCATTTGTCCCGCGCAGTGACAGACTCCAAATATTAATTGGAGCCGGACGGCGCTGACAGGAAACTCTTATCTTTTAAGCGGCGCTTTACAATGGCCAGTGTCAAGCGTATGTTTGTCACGTCCGGCGTTATTGATTACCTGCCAGATTCACTTGAAATAATTAAAAGTGTAGTTTACATATTTATAAAGCAGACTGTCATGGGTGCTACTTAATTTTCCATTAGTAAAATGCACTCTGTTAAGTGCGCGGCACGGGCCGTACGAGGAAATGAGTAATCGCCGTAATTGCAGACAGAAAGACAATAACCGAGCCATAAAGGCAGATTTTATTGGCCGCTCTGACAATGCACAAGTCTAACCCGGGTTTGGACCGGACCGTACAGATCCCAGATGATAATGTACAATGACTGCAGATAAACAACCACAACCTGTGTACAGAAAACACCACAAAGTTAATTAATTAATTTAATTAATTTAATGTTTTTCGAAGAAGTCTCTTCTGCTCAACAATGCTGCATTTATTTGATCAAAAATACAGTAAAAAATTAGAAATATTATTTTATTAATTTAAAACAGCTGTTTTCTATGTGCATATATAGTAAAGTGTAATTTATTCCTTTGATCAGAGCTGAATTTTTAGCTTCATTACTCCAATCTTCAGTGTCAGATGATCCTTCAGAAATCGTTCTAATATGATGATTTGCTGCTCAAGAAACATTTCTAATTATTATCAATGTTGAAAACAGTTGTGCTGCTTCAGATTTTTATGGTAAACTACCATTCAAAAGTTTGGGGTAAGTACGATTTAAAAAAGAAAAATAATAAATTAATATTTTCTATTCATCAGGATGCATTAAATTGATCAAAAATGACAGTAAAGACATTTATAATGTTACAAAAGACTTTATTTCAAATAAATGCTGCTCTTTTAAACTTTATATTCATCAAAGAATCCTAAAAAATAAAATGCGTCATGGTTTCCACAAAAATATGAAGCAGCTTTCATTGATAATAATAATAAGAAACATTCTTAATAATTGAGCACAAAACCAGCATATTACACAATAACCACCTGTAAGATCTTCAGTAAGACCAGTGGAAGCACAAGGAAAACCATAAATCATGAACATTTCCCCCTAAATAACATCATTACTGTAGTAAAACTGTGGTAAATGTCAGTAACGGTAAAGATGAGACGCTCCGCCGGTGCGACGCAGCAGGAATCCACTGACCTTTCATGGATTTTCTGCGTTCGGTTTGAAAAATGAGCCATAAAGCAAACATAAAAGTGGTCATTTTTCCCCAGCGGTCAGACCCTGATTTCCCCGGGAGTGTGTCGGGATGAGGGAGTCAAGCGCTCATCATGTGTGAAGGCAAGTCATCTGAAGATGGAGTCTCTTACGAGGGCAGCAGGACACGCGTGTAACGGCGTCTCACGGCTTCAGTCGCCCATCATACACCTGATGCACTCATAAAGGTCAGACGGATGTCAGACATTGAGTGAAATCAGACAGTGTACACTATCTAATCAGTGGTGTTCACTAGTACTAGTGCTCCTAGTTAGTGATGTGCTGAAACCTCTACAATGAAGTATTAAAGTTGAAGTGCATCATATGTGAAACAGCTGAAAAAAATCCCACAGACACACAAGGAAGAAGGAACACAAATCACAGACCAGCTAAAACTCTAACAAACAAATTACATGATGATTTAGTTATTTTTCGAACTATCGAATTTGTGGACACTGAACGGCTTTTCTGAGGAATGTGTGATGTTACTTGAGATTATTGTACTTTATTGACGTGGTTGAAACACTGATTGATCGATTACATGAGACATGATTCATTTCAGTAAGTTCTACTGTATCTTTCAACGTTCCTTCTGATGTTCATTCAGTAAAGAGGAAAAGAAAATCGGTTCAAACTGTCACTCACCACACATTAAAGAGACACAAAAACATCCAATCACGATAAAACTGACAGGATTTGAAAGCTGAGACTGTTTCATATCAAAAGTATCAAAGCACAAAGATTATTGTGATTAATGGATTAATTCCGAGTTTATATCACACAATTCTTAATTTATATCTCACAATTCTGACTTTATAAATCAGAATAAAGTCAGACTTAAAAAAAGTCAGAATTGTGAGATAAAAAGTAGCATTTACCTATTTATATTTTATTTCATGGCAGAAACAAGCTTCCATAGTTTTCAGTTGATGTGTGAACAAAACTTCACAAAATATTATTTAAAGCTCCTGCCATCCATTAATCAAAATATTCTTTGTGCTTTGATACTTTTGATATGAAACACTCAATTCTGAATTTACATCACAAAATTCTGACTTTATATCTCACAATTGTGAGTTTAAATCCCGCAATTGCAAGAAAAAAACCTGAATTGTGAGATAAAAAGTCGCAATTACCTTTTTTATTTTTTTATTTAGTGGCGGAAACAAGCTTCCATAAAAACATACTAAAAGATCTTAGTTCATCTAAATGAAGATTGATTAAAAATGAGAAATCGATATTATCAACCAAGAATAGCGCGCTGTTAAAGGGGTGGTTTAATGCGATTTCACTTTTTTAACTTTAGTTAGTGTATAATGTTGCTGCTTGAGCATAAACAGTATCTGCAAAGTTACAGCGCTGAAAGTTCAATGCAAACAGAGATATTGTCTTTTAAAGTTATGACAGTTTATTGCCTATAAAAACGGGTGGTTTGGACTACAACGAGCTTCTTCCCGGGTTGGTGACATCATAAACCCTTGCTATTAACATAAACATGCCCCCAGGAACACGCAACAAAGTGGGCGAGGCCATGTGGCGCAGTATAATGGAAGTGGAAGAGTTGTGTACACCGGACGCGAGCGGCACGACGCGACGCACCAAAAGATATAGAACCCATTATTATCTGTGATATTTTCTACACTGGATGCGGTGCTGAAGACAGCTTCCTGGATCTACACCAGTTCATTGCTGGATTTGCACAAAAGCTATTACTGAAAGATGAAACAGTTCCCACTTTAAAAGCAGAAGCTGCCTTTTATTGGCTTCAAACTGTAAGTACGTTTTATTGTTTGTCTTTTAAACGTAATGTTATAGTTCTGTTGCTATTTTTAATGCATCTAGGACATATACAAAGAGCAACTCGTTTTTGCTAGCCAGTTAGCTACGTTCTACTGCAACAAACACCAACAAACGTCTCTGTTCATAGACAAACAGTTGTTCATGCTATAAATTAAACGCTACCTTTACAAAAATGCGACTACTCAGGCATGTATTTACTACAATACATCTTTAATCAGGATAAAACTGTATATTGAAAGCTAACAAACAGCAGTGACAGCATCTAAACACTTTGACACATACTAAATGAAATACCATTCATAAACATCCTTTAAAAGCCGCAATTGCAGAGGTTCTGCTTTATCCTCTTCATCTGGGTCTGATTCGGCTCAATTTGATACAGCAATACAGACGCCATTATTTACATTTCCAGCTTAGCGCGTAACTACGAATGGTAAGGGGCGTGGCGTTTCCGGAAGCTTCAGCGAATCATGATACACTGGGCCAGTTACCAACCTGCCAACCAATCTGAGCACACTGCGTATTTCGGAGGGAGTGGCTTAATAGAAGCAGGAAGTCAAACCGTTCATATGAGAGTGGAAAAAGAGATGTAGAATAAATGTAAAATATATGAAAAATACAGCGTTTTCAAAAAAAACGAAGCAATAAGACATGTTAAACTGCAGCCCAAAACACAATCAAGCCTAGAAAAAAAACACTGAACCACCCCTTTAAAATTTGTCATTGAATAGAAGTCCTAATTCAACAATGTTTCAGTCAATGATTTAGACCCTACAAAACTGACAAAAACCTACTAAAATACATTTTTGGTTTTGACCAAAACAGTTTATGTAGGGCTGAAATCATTGACTGAAACAGTAATGTTTAATTAGCGCTTCTCCAACGACGAGTTTTGACGTTTTAGGTTGTCGAACTTCAGTTTAAAGGACTTACAGACAAAGAGACAGACAGCTTTGATTACAAATGTCACCTATAGAGATGCGTGCTTGATTAATTTGTACTTTATATTTTACAATACATATTTACTTTAATATAAAGTAAATTCCACTTCCTTTGATTCCAATTTAAATTATCAACTTGGTGTGTATAGCAGCCTGTTGAGTTCACGTTTACACTCGTGAACTGAAAAGGAGTGAATTGTTAAATTCAGAATTTGTGAATTTGTGGTGTCATTGAAGGCCCCTGATGGATCGGCCCCGGGGCCCCGAAGAGCTTGCAAATAAGAGCCGGTGACGGAGACGCTTTTAATGAGACGCTTTGTCTGTGTATCCAGTCAGGCAGCACATGAAAAATAGACAGTGAGGGCCGATACGACGAACACTCGATCAATGACGGCGTGAGCGATGCTGCTGCACACACACACACACACACACACACACACACACACACACACACACACACACACTCACAATATCTCGTCTGTCTCACTCTCCTGCTCTGGTTCTGTCTGTCTGTCTCTTTCTGGGTGGGTTGATGGTTGCAGATGACAAACACCCTGTTTGTGCAGTATTGGATATTTATGCAGTGTTCCTCAGTAGAAACCAGACACTGAATAACAAGTACACTCTCAGAACAAAGGTAGAAAAGCTGTCACTGGGGCGGCACCCTTCAAAAGACACACCTTAAAGGGTCATGCTACAAAAGTGGGCATGATTAAAGCTGTGAAGTAGAGGGAGAAAAGCACCAAAGCTTCCCACAACTGCACACTGTAAATTACCATGTAACAATATACACTGTAAATTACACAAATACATAGATATCCTGTAACAGCTGTAATTTAATGTACAAATAAATGCACAGCCATTCGCATTTGTTCTCTGCATCAAAAATCGGTTAAGGGGTTAAAGCCAGATTACACTCACAGTGTGGATGAATCGTGTTTGTGTCGAAGACTCAAGAGAAACTCTAAGCAAAAACAAACTCTCATTTTTTATCCATTAATGAATCTCTCACTTTTTGTATGCGATCTCACTGTTTGAAGCACTTGTCAAAGGGAATTAACACGTGCTGTTGTGAATAATTAAGTGAGGCGTCTTCTCATAGGATAAGGACACACAGTCTCATGAATAATTATGAGACGCGGATGGTTCATCGATGTACTATAGTACAAGAAAATGTCACATCCTGTAACATAGACATGAAGATGAATTTAAACCCGGAAGTTGAAAATAGAGCAAAAAAGATTAAAGGGGACCTATAATGCCCCTTCTCACAAGATGTAAATATAAGTCCTCAGAATTTGTCTGAAGTTTCAGCTCAAAATACCCCACAGATCATTTATTATAGCTTGTCAAATTTGCCCCTATTTGGATGTGAGCAAGAACACTCCATTTTTGTGTGTTTCCCTTTAAATGTAAATGAGCTGCTGCTCCCGCCCCCTTTCCAGAAGAGGGCGGAGCTTTAACAGCTCAACAACAACAAAGCTGGAGAATCTCACGCAGCCAAAATGAGGATTGTCAGTAACGGTGTTCAGCCTTACATTGTTCAAACCGGAGTCGACACTGATGGAGAGACTCAGGAAGAAGTTACAACTTTTAGAATGAAACTGGACGTTTCTGAACGGTTAGTGGATACATTTATGGAGTTGCTGTGGAGTTGATTCAACTCAGCCACTAGCATGTGCCGTCATGTTCATCTTTTGTGTTGAATTGACCCTCGTTTGTGAAGCAGTTCGGCGTAAACTGACAGCATGGCAACAACACTCTACTACAACAACTCTTCCTCTTCTCTAAAGCAGCCCAACATGGCCACACCCCCTTTGTTGAGTGTTCTCGGGGGCGGGGTTTATGTAAATGTTGGGGTTTGTGATGTCACTAACCCAGGAAGAAGCTCGTTGTAGTCCCTACCAGCCATTTGTTGTAGTCCTTAAAAAGTGATTTCTGTAAAAGAAAATATCTCCCTTTGCATTGAACTTTGAGCGTCATAACTTTGCAGATGTTGTTTATGATCAAACAGCAACATTACACACTAACTAAAGTTAAAAAAGTCAAATCATAATCAAGGACCCCTTTAAAATGAATGACCAAAGCTAATTTAAAACCATATACATCTTTCAAAAGTAAATGAACATTTTAGGACCAAAAGTGAGATTGTCAAAGATTTCACAAAGCCAAACAAATAAATAATTTGAGTAAATAAGAAATATATATAATAAACAAATAAATAAACTGATAAAAACATTTACACTGATCAAAAGTAGATGATAATCTCACTTTTTGTCCTAAAATGTAGAATAACCAGCACTTTCCCAGAGTCCAAAGATTTCACAAAGCCAAATCAACTAAAATTAACAGACAAACATTAAAGCGCATTAAAGCTCATTAATATGAACACGGCTTCATGTAGCTCTGAGTTTGAGTGGCTCTGGCTGCTTCTCTCATTATTTTAAAATCCTTCCTAAATGCAGCCGGCAAGCTTAAATGATTGATCCCCAAACCACTGATTTCATTTCCCATTTTTGCGGAAAACGTTACAGATAGATCTAAACAAAGCATAATTGGCCCGCACCGGACCTGCCAACAATCCAGTCCGCTCCCAAGGTTGGCCGCCTCGCTGGGGAAATATCATGCATTAATTTCATTTAGCCTCCCCTCCCAACATCCAATGGTGGAAGTTAATTAAATTGCTTGTCCATTGTGTTCATCCACTTACAAAGTTAATGATATTGTGCGGGGGGATTAAAGAGCATTTTATAAAGCGCACGGGATGAGAGCTGGCAGCCTCTACAAGGGCCGCTTGAACCCTGTCAGTCCGAGAGGCCGACGGTGCCTGTAATTAGCGGTGAAATGGATGCTTCCGTTTGCCAAATTCCTGCCAAGCTCATGAGTTGCGCTGCGGAGCCTCTAACCTGCCCGCTCACCGGGTCCAAAGCAATAAAACCATCATGCCAACGACAGACAACAAGAACACGCAGCACTGGAGACGACAGATGCACACCATGTGACTCAGACTTTTAAAGAGCCACAAAACCGATGCAGCGCTCCGACATGCGCTCGTCTCCTTTGAATAATGTTCGATCATAAATTCGTGGTTGGCTGTATCTCATGTGATCAGGTTAAGAGAAGGTTCAGTGGTCTCTCTGCAACTTTATTGGACTAATTTCTCGTCTGCTCTCCAAAGACTTTCTGCTGCGACGCGAGACATTAAACGTCTCGTTTATATTCTGTTTTTTTAATATACCACGATCTGTCAGGACAGATAAAAATCACCGCTTTTCTTACAGACTTTCTGCTTTTGCTCATATTAAGTTGCGTGAGGTAAACGGATTTGATTAGTAAAGTGCAGGATGATCTATTTGCTTGAAAAATGAAAAGTACATACAACTTTTTTTCCTCTGAAAATGGACACTAAACCTCAGCAGTTTCCTCAGACGCATCAGAGTATTTAAGTAAACGTGTTTTACTGAGCTAATCGGATTATCCAAAAAAAAAAAAAAAAAAGAACAAATTAGGCCTCCATTATTAATTAGAACGACGAAAACTCTTGTTCTCATTGGCTGCTTCATGCATGGCTAACAGAGCCATCAGATTTGAGAAAATCTCAAAACTCCAATAATCTTTGTTTCATTTAAGTTAATTTAACTTAAAAAAAAAAAAAAATCTCCTTTTTTATGGTGTACAAAAGAAAAACTTTTACTGTTGACCTGAAAAAGCTTTGCTTGAGATTTTTGGAAAAAGCTTTTAATATTTGAATATTTATAGGCTTTAAATAACAAGTAAAAATTATAGTAAGCAAATAGGCAAACAAGTGAATAAATTCAACAAGTAAATAATAAAGAGAATTAAGAAAATAACAGTATATAAAAAAGTAATCAAATAAGTAAATAAATATATAAATAAATAATTATATATGTAACCAAGATGTAAATAAAGTAAATAAATAATTAAGTGAATAAATCCAATATAATTATAAAAGCAAATAAATAATTAAAAAAGCAATTGAGAAATAATAATATATAAATCATCACATAAGTAAACTATTTAAATGTGTACATAAACAAATAAATAATTATTTGTTATTAACACGCAAATAACCAGATTTAAATAAATTAAATAAAAAAGTAAATAGACAGTTAAGAAAATAAGTAAATGAATTCAAACCAAATTCAAGTAAATAAATTATTTAAAAACAAAAATAATAATAATAATAATAATAATAATAGTAATAATAGTATATAAATAATCAAATAAGGGAAAATTGAAGTAAATATATAAATAAATTATTTAAATTTTACATATTTACATATTTAATAATGTATTTTTATTTTTTACATATTTATTTAAATAGTTCCCTATTTGATGACTTATTTTTATACTATTATTTTATATTACTTTATTTTATTTACATCTTGGTTGTTTACATACATATGTGTAAATAAGTAAAAAAACAAATAAACAAAATAAAGTAAATAGATAGTTAAGAAAAAAGGAAATAAATCCAATAAGTAAATAAATGAGGCAATTAAGAAAATAATAATTAATTATATTAATAATATAATTAATTAAATATGAAAATAAATATGTAAATAAACAAGATGTAAATAAAGAAAATAAATAGCTAAATACATAAATATGTAAACAAATGAGTAAAGATGTAAATAAGTAATCAACAATTAAATAAGTAAATAAATAAAACTTTTATTAAGTTGCGTGAAGTATCCTACGCAGTTTACGTTGAAGACACATTGCAGAGCTTCCAGGTTATACATTGTTTTGTTTTTGCACACAGAAAGTATTCCCGTCACTTCATAACATTAAGGTTGAACCACTGTAGTCACATGAACTACTTTAACGATGTCTTTACTATCTTTCTGGACCTTGAATGTGGTCATTTCGTTGCTTTCTATGCAAGATTTAAAAAGGAAAAAAAATCTCGGATTTCATCAAAAAATATCTTAATTTGTGTTCTGAAGATTAACGAAGGTCTTACAGGTGTGGAATGACATGAGGGGGAGTAATTAATGACAGAATTTTCATTTTTGGGTGAACTAACCCTTTAAAGCATTCCAGAAGTACATAACTTTTAAACATTACCTAAAACTTTATTTTCATAAAGAAACAGGACTGAAGAGAAAAAGACAGATTTCCACTGTTTTCCTCAAAACAGCCACTAAACCTCAGCAGTTTCCTGAGATGCATCAGCGTATTTAAGTAAACATGTTATATGCTGAGCTAATCGGATCATCTTCTGAATGGCCACGTACATGATAAACATTGTCTGCGTTATTAGATTTGCACGAAGCCCGAACAATTCAGGCCTCCATTACTAATTAAAACGACGCAAGCTCTCGTTCTTCATGCATGGCTACCAGAGCCATCATTTAATTGTTTGAGATGCCAATGATAAAATGCCTTTAATACACTTACGCTCATTAATGTAAATCATATTCCACTATAGATGTCCAATAATTAAAAAGAATATTTCTCTTTTTTAAGAAGGTATCCTTATTAGATAGAGATTCTTTCAGAGCAGATCGCTCTACAGCGCTATTGATTTTTCTTTATTCCCCACGCATGAAAATATTGTTAATGTTGACGTTGAATGTTCATCAATCTAGATTATCGTGCTCTTTAATATCTACCCGGTTCCTCTGATCGTTCTTTATGCATTTGATTGGATTATGAGCGTATGAGAGGAGGGGTGGCCGCTGCGTCAGATGTGAATTGGATGTGACGGCTGGGAGTCTTACAAAAGAGCCACAAGGACAAAACTTTCTGTGAATTTTCCACAAACTTTTGCTACTGATCTGTTTTAAAGGACGGAAACGTCTTTTATTATGATTATGAGATATACTGTTTGTGTCCAGGACTTTAATTCAGTTCCTGAATTTGAACCGAGGCTGCAAACAGGATGCAATTCAAATTTAAACGAAATGTGAAATTAAGTTGAAACGGTGTATATATATATATATATATATATATATATATATATATATATATATATATATATATATATATATATATATATATATATAAATTTCACAAATAATTACAAAGAAATGCCAAGTATCACATTGAATTCAACATGACAATTTTAAGACTGAAATAGTATTTTCTAGTAAAACACTCCAATAATCTTTGTTTACTCTTTTGTCAAATCTTTGTCCAATAATCATTTACAACTTTGAAAAATATATATATATTTTTTTTTGTGGTGTACAAAAGCAAAGTTTATTGAGAAAAACTTTTAATGTTGACCTGACAAAGCTTTACTTGAGAGTTTTGGAAAAAGTTTTAAAAGTTTTAAAAATGAATGATAGATATAAGCTGTGTCTGAAACCGCTCCCTATCCACTATATAGTCCACTATATCGGGTGTCGGCCATTTTGTAGTGGTGTCCGAATTCTGAGTGAACGACTTCATTCCCTACATTCGTTCACTACTTTATACCCACAATTCTCTCTGATTTCGAGTGTACATTCAATGTACACTTGCTGAAGCAGTATTTCCCAAAATCCAATTTTTTTAACCTTTTTTTTTTTTTTTTTTATCACTACTTCAATAAAACCTACTAAAATGTAGGGGGACATTATTATATAGATGAATTTAAAAAAAAAAATGAAATTATATTAATAAAAATATTATTTTTATTATTAAAATATTATGTAGGCATTAAATCAATTTAATGTGTTTTTACTAACAGCAATGTGTTTTAATAATTTGTGGCACTGTTAACTCATTAAACTTTAAAAGATGATTATTTAGTGGATGATTTAAAAAAATTTGTTAATCATAGGTAGCGTATTCAAATTATAACGGTCGCCTGAGGGTGCTCAAAGACCACGTCATCTGTGAGCGTGAGCGTTTCTAACAACTTTATTAAAAAGCATAAATACATGAAATTATATACACTTGTTAATGTGTTTATTTTTGTTTGCAGTATTTTATAGTATTAAATGATTATGAACACATTAAGCATGACAAAAAAAAATTATACAATCGATTAAACTACAAAGCTGGCACAGAGGAATGTATGATTACAAAATAAAGTCATTATGATTGTTATTGTTATTAACATTGTTTTATAATGTAAATAACATGTAGGATAAAATAGTTTTATCGTGTGTCGAGCCGTTTCTGAGACAGATATCTCCGACACACAGTGTATACGTCAGCGTCCGAATTCACTCACTTGATTTCGTTCACTCCATACAGATATAGTGCACTCAAATGCCATACACTATATATGGATTAGTGAATGAGTGAACGAGTGAGTGGTTTCGGACACAGCTATATACTTTACTATACTAATATAGTAAATAATAGTATCAATAACCTTGTTCCATCTTATCTTGCAGACCTTCTCGTAAGTCATGTTCCTCCTAGATCACTTAGATCAAGTGATCTTGTACTTTTAACGGTGCCAAGAACTAGATCTAAACACAGGGGTGATCGTGCGTTTGTGGTGGCCGGTCCTAATCTATGGAATAAGTTGTCACTAGTTATTAGAACGGCACCGACTCTGGCAATTTTTAAATCTATGTTAAAAATTCACTTATTTTCTATGGCTTTTTAAAAATGTCTGATGGCCTATGATTGTATTAGTTTTAAATGTTTTTATTATTATCATGCTGATGTATTATTTTTCTGTGTTCACCTTGCAAAGCACTTTGGGTTGTATTTATATAGTGCTAGTAGTAATACATTTTATAATATATTAATATATATATACATATATGCAGTAAGTAAATACAGTTTAATAAATCCAATAAGTACATATTAATAATTAAAAAGTCAATTAAGAAAATAATAGTATATAAGTAATCAAATAAGTAAATATTTAAATAAACATTAATATTTAAATATATAAATATATGAAAAAAAAATCAATGAAATAAATATGTAAATGTAAATTAAGTAAATAAATAAGGAATAAGAAAATAGGTAAATAAAATAAATAAATATGCAAATAAACTATAAATTAAGTAAATAAGGAAATAGATAAATAAAATAAATGAATAATTAAATACGTAAATAAACAACTAAAAATTAAATGCATAAATAAACAAGATGTAAATAAAGAAAATAAGTAAATAATTAAATATGGAAATAGGTAAATAAAATAATTATATGTAAAAACTATATAAATAAAATAAATAAATAATTAGGTAATAATATAATTAAATAAAATAACATGTCAATAAACAACTAAATTAAATGCATAAATAAACAAAATGTAAATAATTAAATAAGTAAAAACATATGGAAATAAACTATGGAAATTAAGTAAATAACTAAGGAAACAGGAAAATAAAGTAAATAAATTAAGTAAATAAACTATGGAAATGACGTAAATAAATAAGGAAATAGGAAAATAATGTAAATAAATTGAGTAAATAAATAACTAAAGAAATATTTATATAAAACAAATAATTAATTAAATATTTAAATAAACAAGTAAAGATGTAAATAAGGTGAAGTAATGATAATGGGCCATCTTAATTCTACTTGATTGTTTTAAAGTTTGCATGCTGAACTCTACAGTAATGTAAGCCCCAGTAATTGAAATGGAATTGAAGGCGTTCTGAATGTAATTCTGTATGATGTACAGCACTGGTTTGTCAGTGTGTTTCAGACACAGTCTGATGCGGTGATTGGTTGTCTGGCAGTGAGCACAGAGTGCGATTATGGATCTATAACACGTCTAAAGTCTCATGATGGCCTTGCCATGACAAACTGTCTAATATGATACATCTTTATATTCACAATAAAATATAAAGGTGTGAGACATCTCAGTATCATACATCAGTCCACTTCACTTCTTTCCTTCTCATTCTTCCCTTCCCTCCATAACGTCCTAAAATTAACTGGAGTTTTAGACACGCAGGGACTGCAGCCAATCGAACGCCTGATGTGAGGTGCTTTAATCGAGCGCTATTTAGAAATGTGTAGAGCTGAGAGACTTAAGCTCAGCAAAAGCAGAAAAAGCTCTTTCCTCTCCAAACGAACACAAACAGAGAGCACGGATCCGTGAAGCTTTAGCACGAAAGCCAGATCCGCTAAGTCCCGAGTCCGGACGGCGGTGGCGGATTCTTTGTCTTTATGTAAAAGCCAATGCCTGCCGATGATGTGTTATGTAAAGTTGGCCAGGCTAGATTTAAATGGTGGGATATCCTGCATGCTAGCTTAGTTACACCTCAGTGCATCAGCCGAGCCCCAGAGAAAGACGCTGAGAAGTGCATGTAAATGGCGGCGCGCTTTTCTCAGATCGCTGAAATTATGTCATGGGCTTATTTGTGTAATAATAACGACATGCAAAGGAAATGTGGAGGGGCTTTTCACGACACAAACACTCTTTCAATTTATTGGTGCAATCGGCGTATCGGAACCGACCGCTGAAAGAAGATCAAGAGCACTACTGGGAGGGAAAAATCCAAAAAATTCTGTTGTGTTTTCAAAATAATAGGGAGAGAGAGAGCGAGCAAAGGATCATGGGATTACAGCAGAATCCAAGAACACAAGAGCACTGCAAAATAAGAGAACTTCCTGCAACTTTCCCTCACAACTTCCTGTTCAGTAATGCTAGAGGAGTAAGCGTTTGTTAGGGATGCCTTTTAGACGCCAAATTCAATTCCTCAATCTGATTTAAATAGGAATTGGTGTAGAACTGGAATTTGAATTTAATTAAAGGGTTAGTTCACCCAAAAATGAAAATTCTGTCATTTATTACTCACCCTCATGCCGTTCCACACCCGTAAGACCTTCGTTAATCTTTGGAACACAAATTAAGATATTTTAGTTGAAATCCGATGGCTCAGTGAGGCCTCCATAGGGAGCAATGACACTTCCTCTCTCAAGATCCATAAAGGTCCTAAAATTAACATATTTAAATCGGTTTATGTGAGTACAGTGGTTCAATATTAATATTATAAAGCGACAAAAATATTTTTGGTGCGCCAAAAAAAAACAAAATAACGACTTATATAGTGATGGCCGATTTCAAAACACTGCTTCAGGAAGCATCGGAGCATAATGAATCAGCGTGTCGAATCTGCTGTTCGGAGTGCCAAAGTCACATGATTTCAGCAGATGGCAGTTTGACACTCGATCTGAATCATGATTCGACACGCTGATTCATTGTGCTACGATGCTTCCTGAAGCAGTGTTTTGAAATCGGCCATCACTATACAAGTCATTATTTTGTTTTTTGTTTTTTTGATGCACCAAAAATATGCTTGTCGCTTTATAATATTAATATTGAACCACTGTACTCACATGAACTGATTTAAATATGTTTTTAGGACCTTTATGGATCTTGAGAGAGGAAATGTCATTGCTCCCTATGGAGTTCTCACGGAGCCATCGGATTTCAACTAAAATATCTTAATTTGTGTTCCGAAGATTAATGAAGGTCTTACGGGTGTGGAACGACATGAGGGTGAGTAATTAATGACATTATTTTCATTTTTGGGTGAACTAACCCTTTAAGCAGAATAAAAATTATATTACTAGACTAGGCTATTTCTATAACTACACTTTTTTTTTTTTTTTAATTTTATTAAAAAATATCTATCAAAATTAAGAGAATTTTGCATCCATGTTTGGCCAATCAGAAGAGCATGTGGTTGCATGTGGCCTCTTTGTAAGCGCACTGCATTCGCACCAAAAACAATCACAAATCACAACCAATCAGAAGATTTGGTGGGCGGAGCCTCTTTGCAAACACATTGCACTCAACCAAATCAATCCAAAATCACAGCCAATGGACGGAGGCACTCTGCAAGTGCACTGCACTCGCAACCAAATTAATCAAAAATCATAGCCAATCAGAACAGAGAGTGGGCGGAGTCTCTCTGCAAATGCATTGCACTCGCAATCAAATCAATCTAAAATTATAGCCAGAAGAGCATGTGGCTGGAGCCTCTCTGCAAGCGCACTACACTCACAACCAAATCAATCCAAAATCACAGCCAATCAGAAGAGAGTGTGGGCGGAGCCTCTCTGCAAGCGCACTACACTCACAACCAAATCAATCCAAAATCACAGCCAATCAGAAGAGAGTGTGGGCGGAGCCTCTGCAGGCGCACTGCGCTCACAACCAAATCAATCCAAAATCACAGCCAATCGGAAGAGAGAGTGAGCGAAGCCAAATAGATGAGTAGGTAATCAAATTCATAAATATTAAATCATTTTAGCATTATTAAAAATAAATGCTGACAAACAATCTGTTCAATGGTCTTGTTTCCTTTCATTTATTTTCAAGATCTGAGGTGAATTATCCATCGAATATCATAGATGATATTCAAATTCACATAGGACTCATTACAACATTACATAAAGCACATAATCAGTCCCTGAGATTGTCACTGACATACTGTGTTCCAGCCGCAATGTCACAGAAAAAAAGAAACCGTTTCTAAAATAGAAGTGTCACGTATCGCCGTTGCGGCTGGTTAGGACAAAAACTCTGATTAACATGGAAAGGATGCTTTTAACGCGTGTCCCGGCATCTCGTCTGATTATGAAAACGCTGTAAGACAAACCGATACAGATGGACTCACTAGTCGACCTCAATAATAGCAAGAGTTCAACTTAAGATAAATGAGGTCTTGTTTGAGTCTCCTCTATGTTTCCATTGACCAGTTCATTTAACAAATAAGTGTCTCAAGATTTGCCTGTGAATGACCCACATTTTGACCATCTCATACCGAAAATAAAGTTCATGGGAATGACTACAGACAGCCTTCATCTTCAGCCTGAAACTCTGCTCTATGTTTGCACAAACGCACAGGAATGTAATTAGACAGTTAACATTAAGAAGCTGAATCTAACTAAAGGAGCATAACATCCAATCTAATTATAGAGGCCTTTAATGAGTTTCTAATTGGCCAATCGGCCTCTGAACACAAGTGAAGCATTCAGAACATGGAACATGTGGACTGGAGTTTCCTTTCTATGTGATTGAAGTCCACTTGGACAGAATTAAATGCTGAAATATGGTTATGTTTAGTTTATAGCTGTATGAGCATGACTTTCTGAAGGGTTCTGATCTGCTGGACCAGGTGCTTTAATGAAACGCGTTCAGAACAGATAAACAACGCTCTGTTAGTTCATTAACTGTCCATCACATGATTAATATCAGTTCATTTCTTCTTGACAAAACCAATATACTATTACTGTACAAACTGACACCAAAATCACTTAATGTTCACTTGAGGTCAAAAGTTTGGAATAATTAAGATTTTTTTTCTGTTTTTGAAAGAATTATGTCTCTTCTGATCATCAAGACTGAATTTATTTGATCAAAAATACAGTAAAAATTGTGAAATATTATTATAATTTTAAATAGCTGTTTTCTATGTGAATATATAGTAAAGTGTAATTTATTTCTGTGATCAAAGCTGAATTTTCAGCATCATTACTCCAGTCTTCAGTGTCACATGGTCCTTCAGAAATCATTCTAATATGCTGATTTGCATGATCTCAGGGATTTTACTAATCATAATTTACTAACTGATCAAAACTGATCTTTTTTTTTTCTGTTGCGGACAAAAAAACAAGCTCAGAAACCCATAGATCTGCAGTATATTTACACATTTCTGACTAACTCTCTCTCTCGTTGTAGATCTGAAAGTATTCAACCTACATATGGCTTATAAACGTCATCAAAGTTTGCACTGAATCTGGACATGTCAAAACATAGTCCTTTAAAATAATAATAAAGTATAAATAAAAGCCTGAAAATGTCCACACCGTCTATGAAATATCTGTAATCACCTTCATGCTCCTCGGTTTCTGTCTGAACTCGCTGACCTTGAAGGCACTGGATTCATTTTCCTGAAAAAAAAAAATCAATGAAGGAAGGTCCAGGGCAGCAGAAAAAGAGCTTCATTATGAGTGTGAGAGATGCCAAAGCCCTCGACGGGACACGACACGAGAAACAAAGACCATCTTCATCTTCATGAGCTCACTTAAGAGCCATTTAAAATCAATTGGCCTGTGCATCTTTAATACGGTTAGAAAATGAAGGCCGAGATCATTTCAGTGGCATGATGAGCATTTACTAAAGAATAATCACAAACCCATATGAGACTAATCTGTTTTTAAGAGATATAATAAGGCGTTTGGGATCTGAAAACATTCCACATACTGAAGACGTGAAGGACGTTTGATTGTTTAATGTTTCCTTTCTGCAGATATTTATAATGTGCAAACAGGAAGTTCTGCAATTCTGTTTTAGATTGAGTGATTAGAACTACAGCGATGAGAGAATATAAACCACTGATGACCTACAGAAATCAATGGACAGGATTAAATATTAAACATTAAATATGAATTATTATAAATATTATATTACAAATATTTATAATATTATATTTAAATATTATCATATTAATATCAAATATCAACTGAATAAGGAAAGACAAGGGAAAGAGTGATAACAGATAAAAAATAGAAAAGAAATGAAGAAAGAACTAAATAAAAATGAAATAAAAGAAAAAAGAAAGAATAAATTAATAGTATTATTCATTTTACATCACTATTAGGTTGTTTATTTATTATAAATAAATAAATAATATTATTTAAATATAAATAATACCTTTATTTAATTATAAATAAATAAAAGAAACAAAAAAAGAAAAGAACTAACATCATTGTTTATTATAATTATTTATTATTTAAATATAAATAAATACAAATTGTGAGGAAAAAAGAGCAATAAATAAATAATAAATAAATATAAAAACACTTATATGCGATTATTCCTTATAAATAAACTGTTATTCATAGTATTTATTAACAATACATATTAAATAAATATTATTTAAACAAATAAAATCAATATTTGATTAAATATTCATTTTTTTTATTATTTAATCACATAAATACAAGGAAGGATGGAAGGAAGGGTTGTCTAGCTGTTAATTCTGTTAAGTGGTGGTCGAAGCTTACAGGTTCATGTAAATGTGCCGCTGTTTAACTAAACAATGCAAGAGTGATAGAATAAAGCAATCGGATAACAGCAGACGAGTGAAAAGCTCAGGACACGCAGCGCCTGCCAACCCCATTATGGGTATTGAACATATCCCACAATCCACCAGAACACGCGTCCGGTGCCAGCAGAACCCAGAGCGTGGTCTTCACCTCAGACCGTCCTGACACAGGTAATATGATGAAATACAGCTAAAGCCATTATACAAACAGTTTCACTTCTCACCCGCTTACAGAAACGCGGAGATGTGAAGAAACGGTCCAAAGGCCTCCAGAACGACACAAGATTCAGACTAGCTCACAGTGAGTGCCTTTATTTACCATCTTCAGTTCATTATGATTTACTATAATGCAGATTATTTCAAACAAGTGTCATTAAAGCAGATTATTCAGATATCAGTGGAGTGTGTGTGCTCCATTCTGAGGGCTGAGTCAGTTTGAAATCAAGTGGGAATGCAGTGGATTTAACTTCTGGAATTAATGTTTACATTAGAGCTGACATGCTTGGTCACTAATGTAAACCCTTATGTTTTACCTCAACGTGCCTGTGAAGATTCCTGTGAGGGTGAAGTGTGACGTGGTGTGATGCATGTTTACATACATTTTAGTGGTGTAACAGATCATCAAACTCGCAGTTTGGGTCATATTACGGTTTTTGAGTCATGGATTGGATCATTTTTGGATCGGAAAAGAAAAATTGGGGGAGCAAATGTAACATTGCTTTCCATTTATTACTTAAAGCACACACACACACATACATATATATATATATATATACATATATATATATATATATATATACACACACACCTTGGTTTTGAAGTCACAGTTCAGTACATATTCGGTACAGCAGGTGGGGAGAAAACTAAACAAATTGTTTTTTTTTTTTTTTTTTTTTTATTAAACAGTAGTTTACTGAACAAATATATTAAATTAAATTATAACTAAAAGTTTCTTAAGGATAAAAAAAATCATCTCTGTTAATACTATAAACTACATAGGGAGCCCTTACTTGAACATTATGCTACTACAATATTAAAGGTTAACAACTGAGCCTAAACTATTAGCCTAAATTCAATTGCTATTTATTTTTAGATATAATAATCAACACTCAAATAACAAATTATATGAAAACGTGTAAGCTGCACATAAGGCAGTTTTTGCATTAACTAATAAAATTATGTTTTACTCCAATTTGTTGTTGAAATATAATCATTTCTACACAGTGGCTGTCATTTTCACGACATATTTATTTAAACATACATTAAATAATCAAGACATCACTAACAGGTTAATTAAAATATAATGAATATATAAGCTAATACAAAGCATATATTAAGCAAGAGAGTTCATTTCTCTTCCAAACTAATAACCTGTGGACACTGGATGGCTTTTCTGAGGTAAATGCTGCGTGACATTGTTTACAAGCTGTTTTATTGACGTCTTTCTGCCATTTAAAACACTTGATTGAGTGTTTACATGAGGTATGACCGTTTCAGTAAGTTGTACTGTACCTTTCAACATACCTTTGAATGTTCATTCATGTTCATTCTGTAACTAGTATTAAAGAGGAGATGATCGCATTCACTTGTCCTCCACGCTGCCGGTTGATGCTCCTATAAGATGCTCCTGTCACGCCAAATCAAAGCGTGTCAAAACAGCATTTCTGTTTGAATTTTGTGGACAGAATTTGAAGGATGACGCTTTGTTTCTTATCGAAAGTAACAAAACGCAGAGCTTATTGCGATTATTGGTGGTTAAGCTACAACGCTGTATTCATTGTGTTCTGCTTTGTCTTATATCTGTCTTTGTCCGTTGTTTTGTAATTCACAGGGAAACTCAAGTGTTCCCAAACAGGAGACCTTAATGTTGCAATGCATTCGAGAGAACAAACACTTAATTTGTGGCCACTGTGAAAAAAAAAAAAAAAAAAAAAATTATATATATATATATATATATATATATATATATATATTTTTTTTTTTTTTTTTTTTTTTTTCCACAGTGGCCACAAATTAAGTGTTTGTTCTCTCGTTTTAGTAAATCGTGTACACAATATAATTTGTTTCCTCATTTTAGTTAAATCAAAGTGGGGGAATAAATTATATTGTGCACACAAATTACTTAAAACGAGGGAAAGAATTAGTAAAACGTGCTGATGTATTAGTAAGTCGTAGGAACAAAATGTTAATTCATGGCTACAATATACATATATTTTTCTTGCATGTCACATGTGGGGCTCTGTACATTATAATGATACACATCTGATTTCATTCTCAACTTTTTATGTTCACTTAAGACATAACCGGCTGTGTTTAAGAGAATACTTGCCGAGACGGGTGTTTTGACATCATTTTGTGTGTTTGTGTCCATTCAAGCAAAAGAGAACTCAATTCAGTGACTGAAACGCAGCTGTGCGCACAGATAACAGTGCACAAGTACTGATTTGAGTTCTCTTTCTCCTCTACTTGCGCTTGAAAGGTTTAAAATTGCTTGAATGTGTAAATTGACAAGACAAAACGTGCAAATGATAAATTTTGCAATTAATCCATGAATCAACATGCTAATCCTTTTTAGATGTCATCAAGACAAAAATGACAATTCTCTGATTTAGCATGCAGACTGTAATGCACAGGTAAACACACCTAGTAAACAGAGACTATCACAACACAGTAAGATACAGACCATCAGAAGAATCAAGTGTGTCAGTTCTGATATTACTGTGTCTGTGAAACAGATGGAAATACTAATGTCATCAGACCAAGACAACATAAACTACACAACATTTTTATGATCCCTCTAAATGGTACACATCATGCAGATTCTGTAAGGAGGTGTAAACTTCTGGACGGGGTCAATGACCATTGAACCAATAAGACCATCTGAGGGCAGGAAAAACACCATTATGACTTTTACCTTGTGAGAAATGGTCTGGAATGAAGATAACGATTTCTCTGCGGCATTAACCGCACGTACGTGACTCTCTCTCCTCAGAATCACGAGCGACATACGCGAGACGAGCGGCCGGGAACACACTCCCCTGTCTGCGGGATGTTTGGATTAGTCGCTGATGGGTCCCTGAAGATGTCGGGCCCCGTCCGCCCGCGTCCCTGTAGACGCCGCGTGTGCGGACGGATATATATACACTTTAACTGCGAAAAGGTCAGGCATGCGGGATGAAGCAGGCAAACACGGAGGCCCTGCGCATGAATCACGGGAGATTTGGTGCATGGCGGCGAATGAGTAACCCGCTGCGGCTGGCCAAACCCCATTATTTCCCCTGTTTTCCAGCCGGGCCTGGATTCATGCCGGCGCATGCCGTCAGTTCATTAGGAGGAAATATCACGACAATGACGAGCCCCCGGAGGCGCCGCGGCCCTGGTTTAATTCCACATCAGCCCTTCATCTCTGTCTGTGTGATCAATACTATATCAGTGTAAATTAAAATGACAATCTCCAAGTAATTAAGCCGGTTAATGTTTGATTCAGATGTCATTATTTGCTCATGAGGAGAGGCAGAGGTGGGCGGCAGTGCACTTGAAAGCCGGTCTGGTTATGTGTGTTTAAACTAGTGCTTTACTAACGGAAGCAGATGAAGTCTTCATTCCTGACAGACGAGCAACAACTCCAATTCCACAGCGGGATAACACGATCACGCTAATCTGATTTACAGAACCAAACCTGATTACGGCCGCTCTAAACGAGAAGAAGAGGAACACGACTGAGACAGAAACGTACGCACTGGAATCTAGAACGAAACTGCACAGGAATGACTAAAATCGTGCATTTTGGTATAAATTTTAAGGATTAATGATCAATCTGACATCAGTGCAAAAACAGCTTCATTTGGACACTTTTCACATATAATTTTTGACAAAAAAGACAAAAATCCATTATAGCATTTGTATGACTTTACAAAAGTGGAAAAAGGTATTGATTATGTTAGTCAGAAAAGAGGAAGACATCAAATTTGCCATCAAACATAAGCTGTCTAAAAAAAATTGTTTTCTGCAATTTAATATATCACTATAAACCCGAATAAGTTGGCAAAACTTACAAATATTAAAGCAGTTGGTTACATCACAATTTTTAAGTTAAGAAATTCAAAGTTTAAGTAGAAGCAGAACTGGCAGATTTTTATTTTGCACTCATACATTCTTGTTCTTAAACTGAAATATTTGAGTGTACTAATTCATACATTTAATTTAAAATTATCACGTAATCTCAAAGTAAACTTTTTTATTAGTGTAAACTTAACTAGTTATAACAAGCTAATTTTAGACTTTCTAATTTGCTAACATGTTAACAACAGAATGGTATAGCACTTGCTGAATGAGTACAGCAATATAAAGTATTTAACATTGCTCTTAAATCAAACCGCATGCACCACTTGTCACCATGATGGTAACTCTCCAAAAACCCATATTAACAGAAACTCTTCTAAATTAGCACAACAAAACATTAATCACTACTAAATCTCCCATTAATATTAATTCTGCACAAAAAAAAACATTATATAACATTTAATTTTAGCATTTACTCTCCCTTTGAGTGCCATAGGCAAAGCATGCTGGGAAATAGAAATCCCAGCCCAGTTTCAGTTAAACTTAAGTTCTTCTAAATGAAAAGAAATGAGTTCATAAAACTCAAAACAATGAATCAGTTCAGTTTACTTAAAATATGTCAGTTCTGTGAACTCAAAAGAAAAAGAAAGTGCTAAATACTCATAAAAGTCAATTTGACTGAAGTCATTAGTTTACGTTTGTTCTACTTAAACCAATTAATTATTTTGAGCGTTAGGGTTTACAGTAGTGTTAAAAATATACATTATTTTTTTGTTAATTTGATAAATGTATGATGCTAATAACTGGAAATGCATCGCAGTCTGTGAAAAGGGTTCATTATAAAACATTATAAAAGACAATCAAACTAATAATGAACTGTTGTCAAATAGCTAATAAATATTTGTATGTTGCATCATGGCAGCATCACACCTCTCAGCTCTATGTTTGATTCTAGCTCTTCTCTCATTTTGAAATCATTCTGATGGTTTGTGAAATAAAACATGAGTATGAAGTGTGAATCATCTGGTTCTAGAGCTGGTCACTGATGCTACACCAGCACTAAACAGCAGTGTTAATTAACCTCTGCCGTTCATTTACGTGAGGAAATGAGAATGATGAATCTCATTCATTAAAGGGTGTCATCACAAACCTCCATTTAACACTTCTGCACAGCTGGCTGGTTAAAGGCCTCTAAGTGAGCACACAAACACTCTGCGATGTCAACTAACTACATTATACCTTATTTGTAAAGTCTTTTTCTCTCCTAATGACCATTTACTGCCACACTGACCACTGAAGCTTAGAGACGCACAACAGGACAGAGACAGACCCGAGACTCACGAGCATCATGTAAAAAACTATACAGTAACTGAAATTACTATCACGGTGTGTCATTTGCTCTGGATAATAAAATACTTACATTTTTTATTTTTACATTTTTAATGTTCAGCAATGCAATGCAAATCTATCCATCTACCTAACTACCTACATACCTATCTATTTATCCATCCATCCAAATTTCTATCCATCTTTCTATCCATACATTTATATATCTATTCATCTTTTTATCTATTTGCTCAATCCACATAACTACATATCTATCCGTTCATCCATCCGTCTATCCCAGGGTTCCTCAAATCCGGTCCTGGAGGGCCACTGCCCTGCAGAGTTTACCTCAAACCCTGTGATTTTCTAGTGATCCTGAAGACTTTGATTAGCTTGCTGCCCTATTCAGGTGTGTTTGATCAGGGTTGGAGCTAAACTGTGCAGGGCATTGGCCCTCCAGGGCAAGATTTGAGGAACCCTGGTCTATCCCATATGATCCCATCCATCCATCCATCCGCCCCGTCCATCCATCCATCCATCCATCCGCCTGCCCATCCATCCGCCCGTCCAGCCATCCATCCATCCATCCGCCTGCTCATCCATCCATCCATCCGCCCGTCCAGCCATCCATCCATCCATCCGCCTGCTCATCCATCCATCCATCCGCCCGTCAATCCATCCATCCATCCATCCGCCTGCCCATCCATCCATCCATCCGCCCGTCAATCCATCCATCCATCCATCCATCCATCCGCCCGTCCATCCATCCATCCATCCATTCACCTGACCACCCGTCTATCCATCCATCCACCTGTCCATCTATCCATTCACCAGTCCATCCGCCTGTCCGTCCATCCATCCATCCATCCATCCATCCACCCGTCCATCCATCATCCATCCGCCCATCCATCCATCCATCCTCCCTCCCATCCAACCGCCCACCCGTCCATCCATCCATCCATCCATCCATCCACCCATCCATTCACCTGACCACCCGTCCATCCATCCATCCACCTGTCCATCTATCCATTCACCAGTCCATCCGCCTGTCCATCCATCCATCCATCCATCCATCCATCCATCCATCCATCCATCCGCCCGCTCCCCCGTCCATCCATCCATCCATCCATCCGCCCGCTCCCCCGTCCATCCATCCATCCACCATCCATCCATCCATCCATTCACCTGACCACCCGTCCATCCCTCCTATCATCCATCCATCCTTCCATCCAATCAGCCATCCTTCCAACCATCCAATCAGCCATCCATCCATTCACCCGACCACCCGTCCATCCATCCATCCATCCATCCATCTATCCATTCACCAGTCCATCCGCCCGCCCACCCGTCCATCCATCCATCCATCCATCCACCCGTCCATCCATCCATCCACCATTCCATCCATTCACCTGACCACCCGTCCATCCATCCATCCACCAGTCCAACCATCCCTCCTATCATCCTATCATCCCTCCTACCATCCATCCTTCCATCCAATCAGCCATCCATCCATCCATCCATCCATCCAATCAGCCATCCATCCATTCACCTGACCACCCGTCCATCCGTCCATCCATCCATCCATCCATCCATCCGGCCGCCCACCCGTCCATCCATCCATCCACCCGTCCATCCTTCCATCCACCATTCCATCCATTCACCCGACCACCCGTCCATCCGTCCGTCCATCCATCCTTCCATCCATCCATCCGGCCGCCCACCCGTCCATCCATCCATCCACCAGTCCATCCATCCATCCATCCATCCATCCCTCCTATCATCCATCCATCCACCCACAAGCCTGTCCATCCATCCATCCCATCTGATCCCATCCATCCATTCATCCATCCATCTACTCACCCATCCATCCATCCATCCACCCATCCATCCATCCATCCCATCTGATCCCATCCATCCATTCATCCATCCATCTACTCACCCATCCATCCATCCACCCATCCATCCTTCCATCCCATCTGATCCCACCTATCCAGCCTATTAATCTTTCATACAAGGTTTGTCAAGCAAACATTCAATGTTTGTCTTGACTAACATTGCTTTTTTAGTTAAAAATTAGTTATATGAGCTTTTATTTAAAATGATTGTAATTCTACTTAAATTTAAACTGCATCTATTTGCTGCCTCAAGTTCAACACTTCAAATTCACTTCAAATCTGACATTCAGTTGTGAACAGTGCACAAGCCTGACATACACCTTGAGACCCAGTTCGACGGGTTGACATTATAAGATCAGATTACATGTGCCAGTCTCTCCAGCTGTCTGGCACGTCTAACGGTCTCTGTGAGAAATACGATTGCTAGTTTAGTCTAAGAGCCTCATTTGGCTGCTAAACATTAAAGTACACGATTGACATGTTAAAGAGCCTCTTGCATGCATCACCAAAATCCTGACAAAAGACAGCGCTCTCTCTCCATCTCTCTGCTGTGGGATTTGCCGCATGCACTCATGGGCTCTTCATCAAGCACTGTAACGAGGCCCAAATGCTTCAGCTTAATGAATTATTAAATGCGAGTCAATAAAGGATAAATAAGAACAACAAATGCAACCTTTGGGTATTTAATTAGCAGAGGTGGAGCGCTGCATTTCTAATGTGTTATATGCTAATCGCTATTGAGATCTCACTCCAGCCAGCAGATTTTTCCCCCAGAATGCTGGCGATCCATCAGAGGCCCGTTGATTCATGTCACCGCTGTTCGACTCATTAATAGTCCGTTAGCGTGGTGACCGGAGGGTGTCAGACGGACTTCCAAATCAATGCTCACCGTCAGATTCAACATTTCTAACAGTCAACTGGAGAGAGACAGAGTCAGCGATCTGACGACTAGATTAGAGGAGGTTTTTCACCTGGTTTATGGTCCAGCAGGTGAAAATCGTGTGTCTGATCACTTAGTTAAGTAACAGCACTAGTGATGCTTGAATTTAACGTTAATAAACAATTAAAAAAAATCTAAACTGTGGCATGTGTCACATTTCACCATTTCATT
This sequence comes from Chanodichthys erythropterus, assembly GCF_024489055.1. Lineage (NCBI taxonomy): Eukaryota > Metazoa > Chordata > Actinopteri > Cypriniformes > Xenocyprididae > Chanodichthys > Chanodichthys erythropterus. The sequence continues at coordinate 4,300,816 of NC_090225.1, forward strand.
TGAGAAAAACAATCAACACACACACAAACTCAAACTCAAAGCTCTTCACTTTAAAACGGAAAAATAAAAGTTTGGTTTAACTTGAAGAAATTATGACAGAAACATAATACTATTGTACAGTAGAATGTACTTATCAAAGAAATAATAATAATAATAATAGAATAATTTTTTTTAAATTATCACACAATCTTTTTGCCAAAAAATGAAAGGGATTGTTGAAATTTCCACACCAAAAAAAAATCCAGAAAAATCAAAACAGTTGACAGAATTTCTGAAAACTAAATATTCATAAATTATTAAAGTTTTATGAACTCAATAGAAAACCTTTTTGATTATTAAAATTTAATTAAACCATTAAAACAGAATCCGTAAAATTGGAAGAAAAAACAAATTGGGGGGAAGCATGTTTCATAGGCCCCTATTATTGTTAAAATTTTAATAAATTATTAAAATTTTATGGATTCAGGCACTATCATTGTTAACATTTTAATGCATTATTAAAATTGTTAAAGTTTTATGAATTCAATTGCTTAGCCATCTCTTTTATTATTAATAAATAATTAATAATTTTTTGTTCTCCTTTTTATTGTTTGATGCATATGTTTTTATTGAATATGATGTTGTTATTGATATTTGACTATCATTTTATGTAAGCACTTTGAACTGCATCTTTTGCATGAAAAGGGCTATATAAATAAAATTTATTATTTATTACAAATTATTATTATTATTATAAGAATTTAAAAGGTGCTAAAGAGGATGTGCACTGAAAGGAATAATATTAATATACATCATCTGTGCACGAGGTAGGGCCTTAAAAACATCAGCCAATCGTTTACACGATCATCGCATAAACGATTGGCCCTCTGGCTTGTCAATCACTGCCGTGACGTTCCTTGTGAGAGACGAGCGCGGCTGCGCGCTCCAGTAACTTTCCACACTCCATAGGCTCCGCATGTGATGTTTTTGTCAGGAGACAGGAGTAACAACTGCAGATTATGAGTTACTGCGGTGAGTCCGACATAATGAATCCACTAACACGACACAGCGAATGCCGGTGGTAAACACTCGTGTTCCAATACTTGTGCACGAGTTTTGGGAGGCGTTCCCACGAAAGCAGGGGGGGTTGTTCTTATGCATGCGCTCATTTCAAAAACTCAGTAACAGTCTTTGGTTTCTCAGTGGACGAAAAGATCCTCTTTAGCACCTTTAATTAAACCATTAAAATTGGAAACCAGAAAAATTGTAAAAATTTCATTTTTAAATTAATTTTAATTTAAGCTTTCGGAGACGAACAGCATGAAATTAGATTGAAGATCAAACTTATTCATAAGCAGAAGTGAACACATTTTTATGAAGACAGTATAACCTTTGACCTGACACTGCTGGTCCAAGACCACCGACACACTCTCTCTCACACATACACACACACACACACACACACACGATCACTCACACACCTAATGATGAGCTGCATTAAGATGCTTTTAGCTGCATTAATAATGCTGATGGAGTGTGTGTGTGTGTGTGTGTGTGTGCGTGTGTGTGTATCATCACACACAAACAAATGCACTTGGTGAGAGATGTGCCAAATGAAGGGTAAGCAAAGTCAGTTTGCTGTAATTAAGGAGAGTCTCTTAGAGGGCGGCAGCGTCTGACGGCGTCCATGTGAACGGGAAACACAAACGAATGCCCATAACACACCCGCCAGAGCCAAGAGAAATGAGCAGGCTGAGTGATTCACTCCTCTGTGTGTGTGTGAGTGTGCGTGTGCGTGCGTGTGCGTGTGCGTGTGCGTGTGCGTGTGTGTGTGTGTGTGTGTGTGTGTGTGTGTGTGTGTGTTAGGGGGCCGCTCCTGAAATTAAACATTTCAGACTCTAGGAAATTGTCAACAGGAAGGTCACAGGCTGATCAGATCTCTCTCATCTGGATGAAATGTGCTCCATTCATAAAGCAACAACCATGGGAGTAAAACAAGAATTACTGAATATGACACTGAAATTGTTGGCTTGAAAAATCATAAACCTAACAGCGTTTGAGCGCACATACAGACACTTGCTCTGACAAAGAGTGACATTCACGCTTTTTAAGTGTCCTAATGGTGTTTTGGCCGTTTGTGTCGGATTCATGTTCATTTCAGGACAGTGAGGCAGGTTTCCCTTCACATGGCCTCATTTTAATTCCCCTCGGCACAGGAAGGCCATTCATCAGGCCGTGGGCCGCGGACGCCTCCCTGCTGCTCACAAATGCATGGAGCAAGCAATAAAATTAACCTTGTGCCAATTGTTTTCTCACACGTCTGATGGGCCGCTGGCAGCTCATCCGTTACCGCAAGGATATAGCAGAAGTCAGGAGCAGATGCGCAGAAGATGATGAGAGAGTGACAGTGATGCGCTCAAACATCGCCCCACATGATCAGGAGACATCGCTCATAAAAACTACAGGAAAAGATCTGGCTCTAATTCAGCTCTGGTCTGAAACCTAGTAAGACGTCTGCTGACTACATAGGCTGCACCCTTCTAAGACAGCATGCTAACAGAAACAGAACTTGTTTGCAGAAAGTGTTTAATATGAATATTCTACATAGGCATTAATATACGGTGAAAAAATATTTTGCTCCCATATATTTTAGATTATGATATATATATATATTACACACACACACACACACACACACACACACACACACACACATTATGTATATAGTAGAAGTCGTTGCTTTGTTATGAGAAAGAATGTCCGGAAAAATGAATTTCATTGATGTCATTTGGAGTAACCAATATAAAGGGACCATTTTGGATCAAGTCATGCAGTCAGTATCATGTGACAGGGTGTGACATCATTCAGACACCTGCAAAGGACCACATGGTCATGAAGAAAAGTAACTAACTCTCTTTTAACTATTTGAAAAATTCATGATTTCACTCACTCATACGCATGTCCCGAAACATCAGGTCATTCGGTACAACCGCTATAAAACATGGAAAATGTTGTAATATTTTAAAAACTTGTGCTAAATATAAAATGTCTGATTGTCCTTTTGCAAGCTAGCTAGATATAAGCCTGTTAGCATTGTTTGAAAATATCATAATATATTCGGTATAACCAAAAGTGTCATTCTTGACCATCTTGTAAAAAATGTCAAAAGCAGTGTTAATTGATTATAAAAACCACATGATCTCATTGTTAACTTATTAAAACTTCAAAATTAATTATATCTCCATAATGTTTTTGTTTTACTTTTAAAAACCTTATTAGTCAATGACCCATATACACACACACACGATATATATATATATATATATATATATATATATATATATATATATATATATATCTATATATATATATATATATATATATATATATATATATATATATATATATATATATATATATATATATTTTATATATATATATATATATATATATATATATATATATATATATACACACACACACACACTTACTTCCGTATGCTTACTTGCATTGTATCTGAAATCATCTTTTTCCACTAAACGCCTTGTATTATGAGATTATCTTCATCACAGATACTATAACATGATATGTTGGCCAAAATAAGGAGTCTATTACAGGGAGCACATCTATGATGCCTTAAAATACTGTCTAAGTAGGCGGCTCACAAGGGTTTGGAACAGATCTAGAGGAACATTCAGAGGAAAACACAAACACAGTCCATGTTTACAGTGCAGCAATGCATCTCTGACCCGACAGAAAGAGAGAGAGAGATGGACGAGAGAGGCTGGGTGGGGAGAAAAATCCTTCAGTGGATGTTTATTTGCTCTCAACACCTCCTAAGCGATCAATATTTTTAATTTGGGGCCAAGTTATTATTTTTCACATCACTGCGCTGGGGAGCAGAGTAAAGTGGCTCATATTTTAGCACTAAAAAGATCGATATGACAGCCTCACCTTCACTGTGGCCCTTACACACACTCACACGGGCCGAGGGCAGACACACGCTCCGCACACATCATTATCAAACACACAAACACACACACACACGTGATTTACTCACCCCTACTAAACCAATCTGACCACACACACCACTGCATCAGTTTACAAGCGCTTACACGTGTGTGTATGTAGGATCACGGGTGCGTGTGCGTGTCACAGACGTGTTTCCCCTCTGAGGCCACATGAGAGCGTGGAGCCGCTCATATC